>NW_024535145.1:0-13779 GCF_016097555.1 Gigantopelta aegis
AGTTTGAATATATGGCTACAGTTCAGAAATGAAATGTGTATCTTGCAGACAATAAATATACTCTGTCAAAAAAGAAACGTATAGGTGATAGGGAAAGAAGAAAAGTGTTTGATTTTTTTAAAAATATAGTGTTTTAACAATGTTGCTGAATGACCATATTTGTTAATGTTCCTGGAATGGGACAGCATGCCCAAATGCACCCTAAAAGATTTTTAACGCACGTTGTGCGATAATTGCAGGAAATCGGCGTGAAATGGTCAGATTTTGGCGAATCCACGTGAAACTCGGAGGAAAGATTGGCGTAGTGATGGGCATTTAAAGCTGCAATGCTCGCAATGATGCCTTATTTCCATTTCGACGTAGACGAGTTACAAGATGCCAAGACTAAGCCTGCCGAATCGAAACCACATTCCGCCGATGGGGATCGATCCTAGACCGACCGCGCATTAAAAAAAAAAAAAAACATGTTTAGGTCTAAGTAATGAATAGAAATAACATATAGTCTTCATATTAAATGTTACGTATATCGAACATACCGCCCTCATCGTTTACCTCTAGAGCGTTACGTAATTATTAACACCCCTTACATGTAACGCGTATGCCAACCGCTGGTCACTGTCAAAATTTCAAGGCAAATCCCCCACCGACCCCTGGAAAGGTATTGTACCATACCTCTATGGATATAAATATATTTTGGAGGTATGAGACGACCCCTCAATCAAGACAGTTAAATGTGTTCAAAATCACGTGAGAAGCTCAGCGCCTGCGCAAATCGCGTAAATTCCCAGTTCTACTGGCGTCCCGCTAATTGAAGAAAAACAAGCTAGCCATTGGGTTTGCAGTTGACCTAGATAATGTATATAAGCGAGCATTGCGAAACTACAGCGATGTGGTGGGCCTTTTATGTACCAAACAGAACTGGATCATCTATTCTAAATGCTTAAATAATAAAACTATTCCAGACACTGCAGCTTTAAAGAGATAATTCAATGAATATTTCGCCTATGCGTTTCTTTTTTGACAGAGTATATGAAATTGTTTTTGTTTGAAATAATTAAACACATCTCTTTGTTTCTATGGATTTCCCAAACCCTGACAATTAACTTGCAATAGGCCGCTTCCAGTTAGGCATCTTCATAAATCAAGGCTAATATCCGTTCCTCGTATTCAGCCTTGATACATGTCGTCAAGAAATCATGCTAGAAAATGCTTAAATTTCATTTGATACGATGAGATCTGATTGCACCGAATCGCAACGCTCCTTATAGATTCCCTTGTTATGTAAACTCCATGTTGGCGGGCGAACACTGATATTGCTTTCAAGATTGTCACATGTTACCGATGCTGTGATTGGTCAGCGATGTCATCGTGTAAGGGACATAATCGGTGTTACAAATTTTCTTCCAATAGAGGGCGCTAGTAGATTGTCATATGTTACCGATGTTGTGATTGGTCAGCGATGTCATCGTGTAAGGAACATAATCGGTGTTACAAATTTTCTTCCAATAGAGGGCGCTAGTAGTGGATATCAGTAATCTTGACTACATGTATCAAGGCTGAATACGAGGAACGAATATTAGCCTTGATTTATGAAGATGCCAGTTAGGTGAATCGCAGTCAGCAGTCGCACGCCACATGAACGTCCATTAGAGCACCATTTCACGTCTCTGGGACAGGTACCAGCAGTGGAAGACCTCGCATAACAACTGCAGCACAAGATCGCTACATCCGGGTTCTGCACTTGCATCACAGAACTGCCACAGCATCGAACACTGCTGGACGCATACCTGGTTTGAGAAAGATGTCTGCACAAACCATTCGGAAACGACTTCGAGAAGCTGGTTTACGGGCTAGGAGACCGTATGTTGGCCCCGTCCTGCGACGTCAACATCGACATTTACGTGTACGCCAGCGTGACCCGGAGCCTCAGATGCTCCCGCAACCGTAACTGTCACATGAACTGCAGGATGCAGGAAGAATGGGCTAAGGATTCCACGTGCCCGGATTCAGAGACTCATTCAGTCTCCACTGCCGTCAATCCATAGCAAGAACATTGTCACATACTCATGTCAAATTTGACTGTGATACGATCATAAATAACGAAATTATGCCATTTTGTATTAAAGTTACAGTGGCTGGTTACCATATAATAATATCATGCACATATATCCAATACAAGTTCAACTCCACTTTTAAAAAATTCGTGTGTGTTCGCTATGAACGGAGAACGTCAAAAGTATACGCTCGATTCGTCGCCTGTGTGGCCATTGCTCGGCAAACCACAAACGACAGCTTGTTGTCAATTTTAGCTAACAGGTGCGTTGCGGATTTGAAATTGTAGGGTTTGTCTCAAAAAATGAAATGATAATTCTTGCGCTGTACAAAGAACGTTCGGTTGAGGATACGTACTATTCTTTCGTTAAAACCGGTTTTGATCTTGACAATCGTACCTTCCTATTTAAGAATTATTATTTTGCAAACTCAGGAATGTCTCTTTAACAATGCAGGTTTCAAAGTAATAACAGCAGCATGACAGGACTAGATGTACTCGTTTGTATATGAGAGAGAAGAAAATAAGGTGTAAAAATAAGTATAAGGACAAAGCTTAAGGCTACTTGATTCTTATTATATATTGGCCGATAAATACCGGTACGTTTTTTTTTTTTGTATATAAGTAATAATTTCATCCCCTTTTTATAATGTGTGACGGGGTATGGTCTATACAAAACTAGCTGGACACCCCCATCTTGCCGTAGTACAGAAAGACTTTTATAGTGATACTTAAGAAAAAAAATTTTAGATTTTTTTTAAATGCTTAAAGGGACATTCCTGAGTTTGCTGCATTGTAAGATGTTTCCGACTAATAAAATACTTCTACGATTAAACTTACATATTAAATATACGTTCTTGTTTAGAATATCAGTGTCTGTATATTCAATGTGTTTCTGGTCGTCTTAATATTTGTAAGAAGCCCACACTGGATTTCGTCTTCAAATAATTTCGTACGTACGAAAAACCCACATATTTTAGGAAATTAAATTAAATTTAACCTAGTACAAATATTAGAACGATCAGAAACACGTTTAATATACAGTCACTAATATTGTATGCATAAAATACAGTTGATATGCAATTATAATCGTTAAAAAGTCTCTGTTCGTCCATAACATTTTAAAAATGGCAGCGAACTCAGGAATGTCCCTTTAATAAAAACGATTATGTTGTATAGTTATACAGCTATTGGAAATCATAAGACTATGAAAATGAGTTTTGGTTGTTTGTTTGTTTTTGTGCGGGTGTTTTGTTTATATAAAGATAGTCTGTAAAAATGTTAAGTTATAGTAAATAGTAAGAATTAGCATAATAGTGAGTTTAAATGTGTAACAGTGGAAAGGCGTATGAGTCCGGTGTTTAGGACGTCGCCATGTGTGTCTGCTAGCGTAATTGGCTGCTGGAAATGAATCCGCTCAGTGCAGTTTTTCTTTGCGATGTCTCGAGGTTTGTTCTACGTTTTTCATTGACAAATTAGAAACAGTGCTGAGATATATCTAGAGTTTCGTGAATTACTTTATAATATTTACACGTTGCCTAGTTTTGCCGACAAACATTCATTTCGTTCTGGGCGAATGCTAGTTTTTTAATATCTGATACTCGAAATAGAACACGGGCTCGGACCGGGCTGACTGTTTACCCCAAGAAACCCCAAGATACCCCAGAATACCACCAAGACACACAAAGACACCACCAAAATACCCAGGTCTCCATAAATATTTTTTTAAATGAATTAAAATGTACTATTTTATAAAATATTTAGTGGAAAATGACGTAAAATGTTTATTGTAAGCCTTAATGACAGCCGATTGCTAAGGGAGATAATCGACTTTACCCCAAGACACCACAATCTCTGTGTGTGTCTATATAAAACCAACAACAGCAAGAAAACATGTACCTCTTTTAAAAATAAAAAAGTATATACATTTTAATGCCTGGGGGAATATGGGGTATTGTGTATGTTTTTGAGGTATCGTGTGTCTTGGGGTAAATAGGCAGTGTCTTGGGGGTATCTTGGTGGTGTTATGAGGTATCTTGGGTGGTCTTGGGGTAAATAGTCTGACCCGGCTCGGACTCTCATTGGGGTGACACGCCGGTTCATTTGTTATAAAATTTGATAATTTCACACCCAATTCGGAGTGAAAGGGGGGGGGGGGGGGGGGATGTCGCAACCCCTTGATTCTCGTTGGTGGATACTATTTCTTGTTTCAGCCAGTGCACCACGACTGGTATATCAAAGGCTGTGGTATGTGTTATTCGGTCTGTGGAATGGTGCATATAAAAGATCGCCTGCTACATTAATTTTTTTTATAAAATGTAGCGGGTTTCCTCTCTAACACTATGATAAAAATGACCAAATATTTGACATCCAATAGCCGATGATTAATGAATCAATGTGCTCTAGTGGTGTCGTTACACAAAACAAACTTTTTTTTGTGATTGTTGGGCATGTGTCGTTTTGAGACGGCCCCTGGAAGATGGAATGGCTGAGGCTGAGTGGGCGATCATGTGATGCAACGTCACGATATAGGTCAGTGAACTTAGAATTCTGCTGTCCGGAGTTTGCCGAAGCTTAGCTGAATGTGGGTGCTGTCGGGTTTCTTTCTGTAGTGTGTGTATTAGTGATTAATATCTGATTTTTTTTTAATCAAGTAACTTCAAAATGGTCGATGTAAATGTATTTGACGTCAAACAGGATTGTTGTGGTATTAGAGCGGAAATCTTTGACTACTTTTTGGTGGTTGGCGATTGCAAAAAAATGACATAGCTTTGTCTCTGACTGTAATGAGAGCATATTTATGTCCAAATGTCCATCTAGCTCTCTTACAGTCTTGGGCTAGAAAAAATGGAAAAATGTAGCAGGTTTCCTCTGATCAGTACGTGTCAGAATTACCAAATGTTTGACATCTAATAGCCGATGATTAATTTATTAATATCTGCTCTAGCGGAGTCGTTAAATAAAACAGACTTTACTACTAACAAACATAGATCTCACTAACAAAACATAATGTATATATGACCTGACTTATGTTTTTACGTGCATGTTCAGAACAATCCGTTGTAGCATACGCCTGTCACGGGTAAAATTTCAATGTCTGGGGGACATGGCAGGTGTTGCCTTCGGTTTAGTAAAACAAAAATAGAGCACCAAGACAGGTTGGAGGGTCACGAAGGCAACTGACTTTCTATCAAGTTTCTGAGAAACATTATTTCACATTATGGTCTTGGACTCTTTGATACAGATATATGCCATAATAATGTATTTTACAATGTTAATAACATGTAGCATATATATGCTACATTTTCCTTATATGCCCAGTGTAGCAGATATGCTACATTATTAAAAGTATATGCAAAGTTAACTTATGTAACTTCAAAAATGAACATGTGTGCAATGTACACTAACACCTGTAAGTTGAATGAATATGATAATTTTTGGAATTTATTTTGAATACCTGGGCGCTAGAGGGTTAAAATAAATGAATGCGTCAAATATGCGGGCACAGCACAAGACTACTTCACCCTTCCTGCGCTGCCGGTAGGAAGACTGCCACTGTCAGGACTGGTTTGACAGCATGATCGCTTGCTCATGACCGCTACGTCCCAGTCATCTTGCCATGTCAAAAAGATATCTAATTGGTTAATAAGATATTTAAAGTCACTAATGTGTAAGTCACAAAGAATATATTTCAGTGTTTCCTCTAGGGGCCGGAAGGACCCCGTACCGACCCTGTGAATTTCTTTACCGGGACCGTAAAAATTGTAACCATTAAAAAAAGGGACGAGTTCACTTCTGTGATTAATTCGCCGATATTATTTTTATTTTATTTTTTTATTTTTATAAATGTCGTCAATGAACCTCCCCCCCCCCCCCCACCACCACCACCACTGAAACAAATGGTCAGCTTTCAGAACTAAAACATACAAGTTTATACATATTCGACCACCCCCCCCCCCCCCCCCAGGTCAAGATCACGCCACACCCCTGAACTAGTATATTAAAGCCATGGTATGTGCTGACCTATCTGGGAAAATGCATATAAAAGATTCCTTGCTACTAATGAAAAGTGTAGTGGGTTTCATCTTTAAAGGGACATTCCTGACTTTGCTGCATTGTAAGATGTTTCCGACTAATAAAATATTTCTACGATTAAACATATATATTAAATATATTTTCTTGTTTACAATATCAGTGTATGTATATTCAATGTGTTTCTGGTCTTCTTAATAGTTGTAAGAAGCCCAAACTGGAGTTTGTTTCAAATAATTCCGTATGTACGAAAAGAATACATTTTAGGAAATAAAATGAAATTAACCTAGTACAAATATTAAAACGATCAGCAACACGTTTAATATACAGCCACTAATATTTTATGCAGAAAAATATATTTGATATGTAATTACAATCGTTAAAAACTCTCTCTTAGTCGATAATATCTTAAAAATTGCAGCTCAAGAATGTCCCTTTAATTAACACTATATTTCAGAATTACAAAATATTTGACATGCCACACCCGATGATTAGTATATCAAGGTGGTTTAGTGGTGGTGTAAAACAAAACATACTTTAACTAGACATATATAAATTATAAATGGTGACCACAGTATATCAGTAACAGACAGAAAGAACGTGAGTTAGTCTGGTTTTCAATCAATACCAAATAATTTACATGTAATAGCTGACGATTAGTAAATTGAGGTAGTTTAGTGACATCGTAAAATAAAAGAAACTTTAATTAAAAATTATAAAAATAATAAATGGTGACTACAAGATATAGTAACAGTTAAAAAGAACGTGCGTTTGTTACTCTGGTTTCCCAACATTTTCTGTTAGCAACTAAGGGAGCTGGATACCTGCCTCGGTGGTGTAGTATAGTTAAGCCATCAGACTGAAGGGCGGTAGATACTGGGTTCACATTCTGGTATCAGGTCCTACCAAGGGCGAGTTGTAATGAGTCATTGGGGTATACATAGTAGGCACCAAACGTGACCAAAGAAAGAAAGAAAGAAATGTTTTTATTTAACAACGCACTCAACACATTTTATTTACGGTTATATGGCGTCAGACATATGGTTAAGGACCACACATATTTTGAGAGGAAACCCGCTGTCGCCACTACATGGGCTCCTCTTTCCGATTAGCAGCAAGGGATCTTTTATTTGCACTTCCCACAGGCAGGATAGCATAAACCATGGCCTTTGTTGAACCAGTTATGGTTCACTGGTCGATGCAAGTGGTTTACACCTACCCATTGAGCCTTGCGGAGCACTCACTCAGGGTTTGGAGTCGGTATCTGGATTAAAAATCCCATGCCTCGACTGGGATCCGAACCCAGTACCTACCAGCCTGTAGACCGATGGCCTAACCACTACGCCACCGAGGCCGGTAAAAACGTGACCAAGTCACTAACCCGACTGTCCAGAGTTCTATTCATCGAATATAATCGAAAATTGATCGGGTTAGGTCTACCGATTTGATGATCGAGTACATTAAGCCATATCTAATTTGTGGAGAAAATTTAACTGTAAACATTCCTCTATTTTCAGTTATGGAATTAATGTAAATATGTTTGGGCTGGTGTTTGTTTTCATGTGTACATAACGAAAGTTAAAGTTTGTTTTGTTTAACAATACAAGTTTTGCAATTGCCGTCGTTAAGTTCGAGCCCTGCGTGGGGTCTATACTCCAGCGAACGTGACATTTGGTCCATGGTATTCACACCTGAAAATCTTCTTATGTTTATATAATTCTAACGGATTGTGTTATCGAGAGTTAACAGGGCTTCTAGATTATAGTAGCCCCACTCCCATGGCTAGTGATATTCAGTGTTGGGCTAGTAAATTACTACTATAACTAGCCAGACGGCTAGTGGAAAAAACCTGCATTTAAGTCTTATTTTGTAAATATGAATATCCTGCCCCCTCTGCCCACTCCCAGTCTAAGAGATTTTAAGCTCTGTCTCCATCTTTAGGTGACATATCTGATTATTACTATTAGTAAAATCGTATTTATTTAAATTAGGGCTAGTGAATTTTTAATCATGGCTAGTAAATGTTTAAAATCACTGATCCCATGGCTAGTGGATATTTATAAAATTCTAGAAGCCCTGGTTAATCAGTTGGTGCAAACCGATTATAAACGATGATAGATGATGAAATTCCAACCGATTCCCAAAACTAGGCTTAGGGTTTGGTGAGGGTTAAGGTAAGGTTAGCTAGTTTTAATGAGTCATTGGGTATATAATAGGACCACGTTATTATACACTGTTCTAGAGTTACTCAGTTAGTGTCACCAGTTAGGGTTTGGTGAGGTTAGCTAGTTTTAATGAGTCATTGGGTATATAATAGGCACCACGTTATTATACACTGTCCTAGAGTTAGTGTTACCGGCCGGCCATGCAGTTAGGGTTTGGTGAGGGTTAAGGTAAGGTTAGCTAATTTTAATGAGTCATTGGGTATATAATAGGCACCAAGTTATTGTACACTGTTCTAGAGTTAGTGTTACCAGTTACGGTTTTGGTGATAGTTAAGATACGGTTAGCTAGTATTAATGAGTCATTGGGTATATAATAGGCACCAAGTTATTATACACTGTTCTAGAGTTACCATTTAGGGTTTGGTGAGGGTTAAGGTAAGGTTAGCTAGTTTTAATGAGTCATTGGATATATAATAGGCACCAAGTTATTATACACTGTCCTAGAGTTAGTGTTACAAGTTAGGGTTTGGTGAGGGTTAAGATAAGGTTAGCTAGTTTTAATGAGTCATTGGGTATATAATAGGCACCAAGTTATTGTACACTGTTCTAGAGTTAGTGTTACCAGTTAGGGTTTGGTGAGGGTTAAGGTAAGGTTAGCTAGTTTTAACGAGTCATTGGGTATATAATAGGCACCAAGTTATTGTACACTGTTCTAGAGTTAGTGTTACCAGTTAGGGTTTGGTGAGGATTAAGGTAAGGTTAGCTAGTTTTAATGAGTCATTGGGTATATAATAGGCACCAAGTTATTGTACACTGTTCTAGAGTTAGTGTTACCAGTTAGGGTTTGGTGAGGGTTAAGGTAAGGTTAGCTAGTTTTAATGAGTCATTGGGTATATAATAGGCACCAAGTTATTGTACACTGTTCTAGAGTTAGTGTTACCAGTTAGGGTTTGGTGAGGGTTAAGGTAAGGTTAGCTAGTTTTAACGAGTCATTGGGTATATAATAGGCACCAAGTTATTGTACACTGTTCTAGAGTTAGTGTTACCAGTTAGGGTTTGGTGAGGGTTAAGGTAAGGTTAGCTAGTTTTAACGAGTCATTGGGTATATAATAGGCACCAAGTTATTATACACTGTTCTAGAGTTAGTGTTACAAGTTAGTGTTTGGTGAGGGTTAAGGTAAGGTTAGCTAGTTTTAACGAGTCATTGGGTATATAATAGGGACCAAGTAATTATATACACTGTCAATCTAATTAAAATTAGCTCCACTCTTACATGTGGATCTAACAGCAGCCCGTTGGAGCTCATGCATGTCCAATTGACCTTTCATTTGACCAATCAAAACTGTACTTGCAAAATCATGCCAGTAATTTGAAAAGAATTTAAAAACATTCGGGATTATGCCGAAGGTATACGAAATGATTCGGGTGAATTACGAAGTATGTCGGAAACGAATTTCAATATAAAATTTTATATAAAATTTGTTTCAAGACGAAAAAAAACATGTGATGGTATAGCCATAAAATCTGTTTATACTAGTATACAATCCAGGGTTTATTACTGCACTTTTCCCCCTGTTTTTTCAATGTTGAAATAGACCAACAAGTTCACCTATTGCATAAATAGTCTAACCCGATATTTTTACAATTTGTATGCTCCCGAATAACGTTATAAAAGGTGAAGTGCAATTGGTTGATATTTAAATTGTTATTTATAGATGAAATGTCACTTGGACATGGGAGTCCACGCAATGCTGTTAGATCTACTGGTTAAGACCAGTAGAGCTAATTTTAATCAGATTGTATACACTGTCCTAGAGTTAGTGTTACCAGTTAGGGTTTGGTGAGGGTTAAGATAAGGTTAGGAAGTTTTAATGAGTCATTGGGTATATAATAGACACCAAGTTATTGTACACTGTTCTAGAGTTAGTGTTACCAGTTACGGTTTGGTGAGGGTGAAAGGTAGGGTCAACTCAAACAAGAGCCTTATGTGTTGGAAAGATGCATATACAGACCACCAACACATACTGACACTTTAGCAAATGAAAAATGCGTAATTTTAGAGTTAATAAAAAAACATGATTATTCCTGCTAACTGGGGGCAGCCATTTTGTTTAGTTTTTGTGATGTCCGGTGGGATAGCTTGGGGCGAAGTGACGTCACCTCCTGATCATCTCCTGTATGTACAGTGTAAACAAAAGCAGTAATTTTCGACACGGCACTTCTCTTTGATCAACCTGACTTGTAAAACAGCATGAATGATGTAATAATATAATAAACTATTTAACTAAATATATTTCAAGTTGCATTAACGGAACAAAATGGGGTGACAGTATTTTTCTCTGTTTAATAATCCAAAGGAAAAATGTACACTATTAGGCCTATTGATATGCTACGTTGGAGCAAAAACGACAACCCACGATACCCAAGTGATAATTTTCTTTTCTTTGGGACTACGTAATAGACCTCTTTCTCATTCCACTGCGCATGTGCCCGTTGCGGAGTTACTCGAGGACGCAAACTGCGAGATCTCGCCAAAATAGACCTATCTGCAAATTGGGGGGCAAAAGCAATGGGAGGCCACGACCATTGTTCAATTATTAACTGTTCCAATCGCATATGTCCGGGAAATTCGTTATCCTTCCATCGATATCCAGCCAATGGATATCGGAAACGTTTGTGGGTAATCGTTTCACGTAGAAAACGATTTTAATGTTACTCTAAGTACGAGGGTTTGTTCGGGACATTTTGTAGGAGGGAAGCCAGTGAACGCATAAGGGACCAAAACCTTACCAGTTCTGTACAGGACGTTCCTACACAGGGCGGTCTAGTATACTTAGATATGGTGGAAAACACATTAACAGTAAAAGAAAATAAATATATTTTGTATAATACTCAATGCGTTCATGTTGACACTGTATAAAAACGTGTGTATGGGTAAACAGACTTTTTTTTAAATTCCCACTTTATGGATATACATTATGTAACAGCATAAAATCTTCTTCTTTTTTTTAACTTTTCCCAATTAGATAGACACTAAGAAAAATGCAACAAAACACCACCTGTACTCAGCGGTCACCTGCCTTAAGCGGCCATTTTTTTCCTCCCAAACGATTTATAATGTAAATGCACCTGTAATAAGCGGTCACCTGTCTAACGCGGCCAGCGGCCACCTAAATCGGATCCCAAATCGCTAAAATACCTGCATTAAGCGGCCACCAGTAAAGTTTTACTCTTATAAAAGGGATATTTTTAACAACAGCGATAAGGTGGCAGCAAATAACCGATCTTCACACCATCAGGAGACTACTAGTACCCATTTCAGTCCCGACATCTCCACTGTGTATCAATTAATGAAGTATGAATCTGACATGCATCTAATTGCCTCTGGGCAGGCTATGCTTGACTTTGGTAGATTCACTTACTATAACAATACATCGCATGAAGTCGGAATTAAATAATTAAAAGGAAAAAAGAAAACAAACATGTGGAGAACCTGTCAAAAGTTGATTATAATCAACTATGAAGCACAAAATCCGTTAATTAGCAGTACAGACGGGTTAAAACAAGAAACAACAACAAATGTTTTTAAAGACTATATATTTGGCAACCTGTACTCAGCGCGGCCACCTGTCTTAATCGGCCACGTTTATGTACTCCCTTGTGTGGCCGTTTAAGACAGGTTTTGACTATATATATATATCATTATATGTGTGTGTGTTATTCTCTCTCTCTTCTCTCTCTCTCTCTCTCTCTCTCTCTCTCTATCTCTCGCTCTCTCCTCTCTCTCTCTCTCTCTCTCTCTCAAATATATATATACTCTTCAAAAGAAGAAACGCAAAACCACATTTGTCGTAACATTTGAGAAATTGATTTAATATTGAATGGTGAGGTGTCCCGATAATTACCATATGTTGCAGGATTGTTCACATTCAATTCACTCTAGATAGGACGACACCACCAAGTTCAAGGTCTGTGGAGTACTACCGGTGTGGTCCCGCGTATGTTGACAACAGCCTGGCACCAAGGTTGTCAAAGCTGGATGTTCGGATTACGTCCCGGGGATGGTGGCCCACTCCGTCGCAAGGCTGCTGTCTGCTCGCAGGGTCTGTGTTTGACTAACGCTGCCGAGGCACCCGCTCCGACTCGGCCATTAGAAGCTCAAGCCAGGTTCAACGGTGGATATCGATTCCCGGACATTAATGATGGTTCTGGCCACTCCGGTGTCGGCCTGCTGTGAAGGCTGCTGCCAGATGCTAACCTGTGCGCAGGGTCGGGGGGCTGGTGGTTGTTCCCGAGGATCTGTCAATGAGCCCGGGGGGGGGGCGGCGGGTCCAACTCGTCACCATAGGGGGCATCAATTGCGGGTTCAAAGCCGGGTGATAGTCGATGGCCAAGGAAGGACATTAATGGGTGTTGTTCTGTAGGGGGGAAAGGCCGGGTTTGGGAGACGTGCTGTGTGAGGCCTGGCTGGTTTCAGTGTTGGAAACACATGGTTTGGCGTTTGGGGGGGGGGGGGGAAAATCGGGGGGGGCGGGGGGGGCTGGGGGGGATGTTTGGCCGGAGGGATCTGGTCAATGGGGGGGGGGGGGGGCCTGTGCATTTCAGGTTGCCCTGCGCACGTGACCCCAGGTCAGTTCTGCCAGTGTGGTGAGATGGCTGCCCACACCTGACACTAACCCCCGCCGAATCTGTCCACTTCCTGCACGCAGGTTGCCGCTAAACTTCACCGTTCCAACCGACGCCTATACACGCGACATGCTTTCCTCCATGACGTCGGAGCAGGGAAAATCGTGGACTCGTCATCTGAACCACACCTGTCTCCCATTCGCAGCCAGTTGCGTGCCATTGTCGATGAATCTGGCACCACTGCAGTCGTCGGAAGTCGACGGTGCTTTGGATGTTAAGATGACACCTCAAACTGGGAAGTCCGGGCACTAATTTCCTACTCCTCCCCATCACGTAGGCGTTCCGACGGTCTGGTTCGGAATAGCCTTCGCACACCTGTTATTTGCTGCGGTGTGGGGCAGCGGTGGCAGTAGTCAATCGTGTCCCTGAAGGTGGCGCCTTACCCGGATGTGAGGCGGGTCCTGCCCGGGGGGTAATGAACCCGTGGGGTCGCCCGGATCTGAGGGACAGCAGGGTCACGTGGGGGTTGGATCCATGTTGTGCTGGAACCGGCCCCAGCAAGCTGGAGATGGCTGCTTGGGGGGATTGACACCAGGAATGTCCCTAGGCAACGGCCGTGCACCTTTCGGATTACGCACTCAGCCGTTTTGTAGTCGGGCGATGCAATTGTTTCTCTGGGGTTGTATCTCCTTTGTGTCTACTGCTGCGTTGCACTGTTTGGCATGTCCTGGATTGTCAAACTGTCGGCACAGATACAGAGGCCAGGCAAGCGACACCCTGCACTGTTATAATGTGACGGTGTGTCAGTTGCACGTGCAGGAAACGCAACGTGCAGTGGTGGACCATGGTTTGGCACTGGTGCGTTTTTGCGAATTTTACATTTTGGAATTTATTGTAAAGTAAAGC
>NW_024535146.1:0-14402 GCF_016097555.1 Gigantopelta aegis
ACCTTGATAAAAAAGCTTTGTTAATCCCAATAGGATTTGTGTGGATAACTGACTTTAATGAGAATTGTTCTGCTTCATAACATTAGAAAAACCTCTTTAAATATGGACCAGCTATAACTAACATCAGAGAGTAGAGAGTTCCCAAGGTATGGAAAGTAAGAGGCGGGTTATCAGACTCAAAGTCAGCTTGATTATACACCTACCTACGACTAGGACAAGGAGATCAGTGCTGGTACTGCATTGAAGGACTCCGTATTTTTTAACCCTTAAACTACCTTCATCTTAAAGAGACGAAAGGTTGTGTAATAAATAACGTCATCACGCTATGAATACTTCCCCTTGGCTATGTACTTAATGGGTGGTGCCCTGGCACAAGATAGCGGCAAAGAAAATGGCCTCGCAATACTAACTTTGAAAAGTACTATTTAACACCACGTGTTCATTACTAAATAGTAACAAGGGATCATACTAACTTGACGGTTTTTAACACAAAATATTCGCAAAAATAAAAAAAGAATAAAATAGAAAATCAAGAGAACTCTTCATCACTTTTAAAAAGATTTTAAGGATCTCATGTGAGTTAAAAGGTAGAGCAATGTGTGAAGTCTACCAAAAGAAAAGAAAAGGTAAAGAATAAACAACAACTCCAAGTTATCAAAATACTTGGTATCTACGTATAGTAGTGGATATGAAGATATGGATGCTCATTTACTTGATAAGCATGATGTGTATTTCTTTGTCTGTGTGTTTATTTTGTAACCTCCCAGCTTGCTAAGAGATTCAGCTAGTGATCTATGTGATATCGTTATCACTATTAAAAATATCTATAATGTCATTGACTTTGTGGCAATCGTTTGTGTCAAATTACATAAATAATCCAACATAGGCTTTAAAAATATCTCTGCATGAGATCTAACACTACTCATTTCAAGTTTTATTCCCACAATCGTTACCTTCATCCATCCATGTCCAACAAAACTCGCAATTATCGAGTGGTTGTGCTTTTTCGAGAACGTTGTTGATTTTACTCGTTCTAGTTGTCAGCCACAGCGTAAGAAGTTAGCTCCATTTGATAGCAAACTCCCGTGTCTCACACGCTTGGGAGGATAAGTTTCACCAGAAGTAGCCATTTTAACGGTTTTTTTTTTCAAATGTAAGGGATGTTCTACGAACGTTCTTTTACACGTGATAGATACTGATTCAAATACTTATCTATTCCTAGCACTAACAAGTGCTGTATGAATTGCTCACATACGTCAAGAGAAATTGTTAATTCGTTTGCCCTTGGGCGGGAATCTTTTTCATACCCAACCTCCTCGTTTAAAACCGTTATCAGATTAACAAGTTGTCCTGTTTGTTAGATAAAAGAATTTGTCTAGATAGGGGTTTATCGAAAGTAAAAAAAAAACGTTTTCATGCAACGAGTTAATTATAGTCACCTTCAGTAAGATTGGATTGCTTTCTTTGCTCTATCTCGTATAGTAGCATTGTCTGTTATTAAGTAAAAGGACATCCCTATAGAGCGAGTTCAATATTTCAATTATGCCTATGATAACATTCAGACAAATAATACTGGTAAGTACACCTTATAGATTAAATACTTTATTATACATTGTTTATAATGCCTTGTTGCAATGAGGTCATTAAAATTTGTTATGTTTAAATGTAATTATATTTGTCATGATCATTTTCAACATATTGTTTTTATGTGAATATCAAAAACAGAAATCAACTCAATTTCAATAATAAATTTTCCTTTCCCTATTCACAGCAATTATCTACATGGATGTGGTACAGTAACTGATTCTTCTATATTTTAACAGAAGAAACTTATATTATTGGATGTAGTCATAGTATATTATGTAATATAGAGTAATGTAGTTGTCATAGTACATAACTCTACATCTTTTGAAGGTAAAGCCATGCAATGACTGAATACATGTTTAGGTAAAATATTACATAACGTTGTGCAACTATACTAACCAGTAGCTTTTATACATATACTAGCTAGTAGTAAAGGATATACTTTAATACATACCCCTATTATACTTAATAAATTAAACAATCTCATCTTGAACATGTTGTCAAGACAACTCTCTTAAACAGGTTGTCCTTCTCTAAACAATATGGCTCCATTACCTCATGTTTGTGCTTCCATCAATATAAACACAATCTACATTTAAATTATTAATTGTTAATATTCATTTAAACCAATACCATAGTTAATAAAGTAAAACTAATTATATCAGATTGACTATTGATATCAGCTTTAAATGTCACTTTAATATCAGTTATCAGAAATATACATAAAATCTTATAATGGTACAACTTTAAAATGTAATGTTATTGTTTTGTAAGTTAAAAAATCACTTTAAATTTGGAATCTACTGAAAATGGTCCTAATCCCACTAAGTGCTAATTTGTAGTTTACAAGGCTGGATTACTATTAAATCTATTGTTCAAGTAACTCATTATATCCTTTTGTTGCTTTCTCAAAACTATCATACCAACAATTACATAGTGAGTAATTTATGTATTGTACACTAACATATGTCATTTATAATTCCATTAATGTTTTAAATTAGTTAAAGGTGATCTGCCTTAAGCATAAAGATTTATATTTTATGACTAACTACATTTTTGCAAGTTAGTCTCACTTGCAGTACATGCAGTTTTATCATTGTTAATGCATGACCATTTGACAACCAATGTACCAAGGGACCAAGAGTAACGTTGTATTGTGTAATGACCAACATATGACCAAAATATGTAGATGTATACTGAGAAGCATTTATTGTAACCAGATCCCTTATTATATATATATATATATATATATATATATATATATATATATAACAATTAATCCCTAGATTGTCTAGTGCAACTGTAATATATTACTTCAACAATTCATAAATGAGTTAATAAATGTTTAAAGCATAAAAGACATCATAATACTATATTACTTTCTCTTATGTCAGTACCCTCAATGAAGGACTTGTAATTGATTTAATAATTGTATAAGACAAACATGTGTCTTATAAATTTTATATCAAAAACAAATTACAATATTTTTATATACTCCACATCACATGAAATAAGAAATAGCAAGCATACTTTGATATAGTGTATCATCACATTACTAGTCAATTATATTAATAGTCCATGTTTTTTAATGTATATTAGTTATATAGTGTGTACGTTTACTCTTAGAAATGACCATAAAGATAGTTGGACAGTGTGTTGTTTTGTAGAGAATGTTAAAGTATTTAATGTATTTAAGTCATCTAACTATTTTCATTTTACTCTGTCCCACCATAAAGGATTTGTTTGATAATATCTTCTACAAATTTTGTATCAAAAACAATCATTCCATGTTGAAATATAAATAACAACATTGTATGTACTTCAGCTAAATGGTACGCAGAAACTTTAACTAATTACTTTTATGTAAGTATATTAAATAAACGAGACTATAAATAAAAAGTCATTAATGGAATGATGTGTTTTGTTTATTGTATTCTCAGAGTGAGTCACAGGCTTTTGGTATCGGATTAATGTTGTCTAAGATCATTTTCTGACAGGCTAGTCTTGCTAGATTTTTTTTGCATTCTTGTGTACCTTTAACTGACATGATGATGGTTGAGAACAAGGTACTATATAATTAATAAAGAAACAAAATAAACAATGTAAATAATCTTTTTTAATGTCATTCATTAACACTAATGAACTTAAGAAGTCTTATAAATGAACTATGATGCATCAAAATGTTTTGACAGTCCTTTCAATATGTTCAATGTATAAGTTAATTTATCAATCAATTTGTACTTTACATGATTAGATATAGAGGCCAGAACTCATGCCAATTACTTAAGTTGATAATACATGAATTACATCAATATCATGTCTATCATCTAATCTACACAATTTGGCATAATTACTTATTAATTATTACAGTGATGTAAGTGTTTGTGAAGCTAAACAATAGAAAAATGGAGTCATTGATTGTAATTCAATTCTACTTTATTATTGAGATAAACAAGTAAAACACAATAAGAGATTGTATTTTCTATTTCTTACCATCTGCACTTAACTTAACAATATATGTTCCAGGAACATCACTATTAAGCATGAGATTAGAGCTTGTGTAGTATCATTGACATAAGGTAGATCTATACTTTCAACCACAGCATTAGTTTTATGATTTAAATAGAATATGTTCATATTCATTTGGAACATGTTATTTATTACACCAAACAAGATAATAGCAAATGTCGAAGTTTCATCTGTTGCAATTATGACTTGGTATGTGTTACCTATAATTAATATTAAATAACTAGATTATAATCTGTTATAAGTAACTCTTACTGTCATTAATGAATATCCAAAAAAAAAAATAGTTTTCCCCATGTAACAATAATGAGATGAGTTGGATTAAAGTCACATTGAGTAAGATTGGATTGCTTAATATCTTCCTTTGGCTCTATCAAGTATGTAGTATTGTCTGTTATCCTGTAAAAGACATCCCCTGAATGTGTTGAACCACAAGTTTTGCCAGAGGAGCAATTGCAGTAAAAAATTTCGCTTCGTTTGCTAAAAGGAAACCAATCTGAAACTCAATCTATAGAATTAATACATTAATTAATACATAACATACCATGAATATTATTAACATACTATTATGGAAGTGGCAGTATCCATTTTCATTTTTTAGTAAAATTTGCAATTGAAAAATTTGAAAAGAATAAGAATACAAAAGATTCATTTCCTCTAGCTGTGTCTCCGTTTTTCTACACCAAACCAATAAAAAATCGTTCACAGGCACAGATAAGACAATATATATCATCAATACAAGATAAAAGCAAGTACAGCAACTCCTGTAGTAAAGAAAGAAAATGTTCAGGTGCCTTAATATAACTAGAAATATTAAGCTTTAAATAATTATTGATTGTGAGATAAAGGACTGTATTATACATGGATATTACCTTCTATTCTAATATATAACGTGATATGTTACTTCTGCGTGATACATTTAAATAAAACGCGATATTCGTTATAGTTTTAGCTATTAACATTAGTATACATACCTAAAGTCGCAAACCATAGTAGCTGACAGCAAAATATACAGAGCGTTTGATAAATCGTATTTTTGCGTAGGAGAGTCTCAACGCTTAACTTATATGCTCGCCTTGACGTCGAATGACGTTTATGAACTAGGTGTGTACTAATATGACTTGAAGGCTTTAGTGAGATACAATAACTTTTATTATACACGTAGAAATAAGCTATTATTGTCTTTTTCAAGTGTATAGACCAATTATGATAATCTATTAGTACACTCAAACATATTGCTTTATGTTATAGTGGTCAAACTTAACTTTACCTGGAATTTGATAGAGGTCATGATATTCCATCTAAACAAGTGCTAACTATTGAAGCATTTTGTTATCATTGTTTCAATTTTTATATCTATGTTAATATCCAAACAAACAATAGAATTCAATTATAATTGTTTACTTTCCACATTCAAAATAAACAATAGATTAAAACAATGTAATTAAGCAAACATACTTCCATAGGGCGGGGACTTTTTTTAATGATATTTGTTTGTACTGGTTACAATGAGACACTAACAAACAATGAATCTGCCTGTATATGCTACAATAATTATACTGATCAAATTCTTCAATACTTACCATGGTAACTCTTACTACTACAAATAACCATATAAACGGGGCTTTAGAAATGAAAAATCACAATAACAACATTATATGAGCAAAATTTATCAAAGCGAAAAAATCATCCCAATAATTATCATAGGATAAACCTTCGTTTCCAATAGTAACAAATATCATATAACAATCGCAATAGCAACATTTCCATGGTAACTATTGCCATTAAATCATTGCTATGGAACTTTTTTTACATTGCAAGTTTTATTTTTTAATATTACATAAATATTATACGTATATATATGTTCTATTGTATGCTTAATTTGCTTAAAACTTTATTAATAAAAATGAAGTATATTTGTGGTAACTCAAACAGAATTTTGAGCTGTTAGTTCATTATAATGATTTGCATAAATTAAAATAAATATAGGTGTTATGACTATATGACTCTTTGAATAACATAACTACAATGTAATTTAGAGTAAATCTGACTATTGAGCAATAAGTAAAAGATAATTTTTAATTTTATATAGGTCAATGTTTTGGAATTTTTATTTTGGGCTAATTCATATTATAGACTTAGTCTCATGAATATGATAAAGCTTTCTTTCACTTATTAGCTGTTAGCAATGGTGTCACTACTGATTGTTTTATTTAATAGTATGGTCTAGATAAAAGGATTCATTTGTAGTTTATAAAAATTGCGTATACCTTATACTAAATTACAATTTGAGGATGGATCCTATAAATACAATCTTTAGACATAAATTAGTAACAGTAAAATATTGAGAAAATCACGGATTGCATTTTTTTGTCTTCGTCATCATTCATTTTAAACCACCAATGAGTCAATTGATATGATAATGGCACTTAAGTTACAATTTCTTTACATTGTTCCATTTAAAACTTCAAAGTTGTCTTCAAATTTTCTAAAATAACAGTCAGTGTTTGAGACAAACCAAACCAATTACAAAAAGGCCACAGATCAATGTCGGATAAGCTCAAACCTGATCACCTACCTCATGATCAACTGGACTTTTAGGATGCTGTAAGATTATCAGAGACATAGGCATAACAGTCTTACATCTCTTATCTCACGTCAATATGCGGCAAAACTTGATTTTTAGCATTGATAAATTAGGCTGTTTCATCACCCTAAAAATTAGAGGCGTGGCATTGGAGACAACAGGTGATCTAGTCACACGATTTTGAGGTTGAGGATGCACACAGGCTGCTGCAAAGAATGTATGCATTAAATTAAAAACGAGTGGCATGTCGAAAATGCGCGAATTTATATACGTAAAGCCATGTAGCTATAGCATAGACACTTGCATTACATTAACTCCAAATAAATACTATACAGACTTCCACTAAAAAGGTCACAACATACATACACGTATTACATACATGTTTTCAAAGATATTGAGACATTATGCAACTTCTTGTTTTAATATCAATATTTTGTAATTTGTACATACAGTTTTGAATGGAGTACTTCTTTATAAGTATAGCTAATAACGATTAGCTAGATAACCATCAATAGGCTTAAATATTGTTTTACAGCATATAAACATATTATATGTATATCATGTCAATAATATATATATATATATATATATATATAATAATATATATATATATATATATATATAATATTCTGCATTGCTTCAGTTTACACCTAAAGATTGAAGAAAAAATTAAGATAGGAAATCTTATAGAAATTAATTAATTAACACAAATTTATTTGAATATGGCATAATTTCATTATAGCTCTAAGGAATTTGGTAAAGGCAGACTAAGTTTTTATAAGCTTATGTATACAACTGATAACTTAGTTATACACACTAGTGACTAATACAGCAAAGATACAAACTATTGGTGTACTTTGCTAGTCAATCTGTATGTCACTAGCTGCACATAAGTTATCAGTTGTAGACTTGTAGTAGATTCAACATAGTAGTTTTGTATATATCATTTGTACTATACCTAAAACTAACACAGGAAGCAGCAGACTCCTATTAATGTGCTTGTGTAGCAGGACATTGTGCATACATAATGAAAACATTATATGCATTATGTTACGAGGCATCATCCAATGAGAACAAACTTATATAAAGAGTGGTGTTAGACATTCGGTAGGCTGTATTAACTGCTTTATACAATGATGATTAGCTTCATCTCTATTCAGTTGTTGTTAGCTTGGATTTGTCTTACTTCTGCTGCTGTTAATCTCAAAGTTGGTATTTATCAATTCAATTCCTGACTTACAAGGTGATAAACTAGCTTCGTATAAGTCAATGATTGTAAAATGGATTCACAACGACGATCACACAGTAAATTGCAGTTGTTAATGAAGACGACTATTCTCCTTATGGGTCAGTTATAGGTATACTTGAATGGAGACTTTGATCTCATTGAAATTGACACCAGTTTATCTCCTTATTCTCTCGAGTATTTCTTCATCTTATTGTGGAATATAAAAAAATGTTGCATCCCATGCCAACGGATACATTACCTACAGCCCATAAGTGCTGTCTTGAGGAGAACAATATTTTGGCTACCCAACTTTAGTTTGTGGTAAGTTTTTATTATTGGATTTTCTCCAAGATTCAGAATGTAGCTGTCCCTCTTCGAAAATCTCGAAGTGACTTTATGAATTTTAAATCGAGAATGGAAAATAGGTACAAGCAATTTGATTTCACGTTTTCTCCTACATACGAGAGATATAGTTGGCGGGCAAAATGAACGATGCTTATGGGTGGTACTTGCGCCGTTTCTCTATATTGGATGCTTATATTGACATTCATGGTCCTGAAAGCATTAGTAGAGCAATTCAAGATGGGAAAGAAGGAATAGTTGACTCAAAGTGTGTGTACTAATTGCAGTGGTTTACAATCTAGGTGGTAATGAACCTATGGCAATAACTGTTACCAAAAAAACGTTACAGAAGCTATGTCAAAGACATCCAGGCGATAATCTTTCAAAGACATCAAAACTGAAAGACAATGTTTTCTTTTGGTTCTCTGAAATAACTGCTAAGGTTATGCTTGATGCTGATATTTGTCCATATTTTGCCAATCATGGCCTTAGGTCCTTCGAATTATATGGTGGGGGGCAATACACTGATGCTTTAGTAGTAAGTAAAAAGCATGGGATACAGCAAGTGAAAGAAAAACGAAATGCAATTCGTGCTGTTTGTCAATCTGCTTTACTGGATATGATTTACGCCGTAACGATTGCACTCAGAGAGATGACCTTAATCCTCGCCTAAACCGCGCTACGCTTCTCCAAGCTAAATTGAGACGTTCTACAAGTCTGTGTATGATATAATATATGATGATGTGTATTGGGCATGTGTCAAAGGTTTTGTAGCTGTACCCCTCACTTTCATGATGCGGATATAAAGGAAATGCAAGACGTCTTGAAGAAAAGTGTAGCTGATGCTGAGTAAAAATATGAAGAAAAAGTGAACTGTAAATTAACACAATATGGTTCATCTAGGCAAAGTTAAAATTTTAATCTTAGATTTTTTTATGAATTGTGTCTTTTGTGGTAGGACCCATAAATTTATGCAATTTCTTGTAGTTAGTAAGCTTTTGTATAAATGGGCTCCTTATTAGTTGAGTATTGTGATAGTTCTGCTATTACAAATTGTTTCTGTCTTCTTTGCACCTTTATCGCACAACATCATTACATACAAATATGCAACATGTAGTATATTAACTACTCTAAATATAGCACTAGTTCAACAAGTGATAAACATATCACTTCCATATTGTTCTTATTTGGTTGAGTAATAGAGTCATAGTAGTTTATATTGATTAAAATGCTGTTTTCCAACACTTACAACAATCACAAATACGTTCAAAACATTTTAATACTGTTCCCTAAGCATTAAATCGCAAGTCATAGACTCCCACGTATTGGCGCACACCCTAATGCAATATTGCGGCATTGTACTTATTTATCAGTGAATTTTCATCATTCTAACACTTGGCCTAAACATATAAGAAAATTATTGACGTAATATAAGCAATACTAACACTCACATTGATAATTTGATTTGATTTACTAAAATATTAACCTTCTGGCATGCAATATCTTACAAAGGCACACAACATTATATATTACTTAATTTATCTGGTTTGTCTTCATTTGCCTTAGAAAACAAGCCAAGAGACTTGCAGCTTCTTATATGAAAACTGAGAGCTTTGTTCCATTCAGAATAACCTATATGGGCGGAGTAGGCTTTGCATAAATTTGCACTGCAAAATGAGCAGTGACATTCATTTTCACTAATGAATACCGGACAGATTACTTTTTGATATTTAGTTGCTACTGGCTATACTTCCTGGTAGGTAGTGAATGATATTCTTTATTTTTGCATGAGTTCTTGTACTGGACAAGTCCTTTATCGATATGAAAAAGTGATGACATTATATAATGTGTAAACAAATTATCGATTCTATAGCTGTGTTGTCATATTGGCTTAATATGCACGATTTCATTTTCTTTCTATAATTTTAATTTTAATTATTAACTAGCAGAACTCTTTTTAGATTGAAGTTTTTTATTTATTATTATATTATATAGTTATATTTATAACAATGTTCATCATTGTATGTTTAATTGTTTAGAAACTTATTAGTTAAATAATGTATAAACTTGTGGTAACTGATCATGAGATCAGGAATTATCACTTACTTCACTTTTATCAACAATGTCTGTTGGACCTACCAGAGGTTATCCTCATTGATCTACAGTAATCAAAACAGTCTGGCATATACATGTAGCAATTCCTGTCTATTAGATAACATTCCTTTGTGACTCATATTACGTATATTAATTAAAATTTACTTTTTTAAGCCACAATTATTGAGTTGACAAAGTTCATTTTATATCAAACTTAAACCTGATGAATGATCTATTTTAAAATACTTCCTTTAATGTTTGGCCAAGATCTCAAAATTTTTTTTGTGCTGGGGGGGGATTCAGTAAATTAATTTCACTAACTCTAACTTGATTAGGAATTACAAAATGTTAAAGATTGTAAATACGTTTCTAAATGTTTGGCTATTTTTTCCTATCCTTAACAAGGTTTAATTCTAAATCACTTTACTTTCACTAACTCTAAAATTGATGAGAAATTATTAAAATTAAGGTTAATTAAATATGTTAGAATACTTTCTTAATTTTTTTTGCTAATTTTTATCTATTATGGCTGTTTACAATTTGAATTTATTGAAAGTTTTTGTCAATACATCAATAGTCTGTTTGTGAGTTTAGCTTTGGTTTTGCCTCAGAATCTGTTATTATCACTCGTTATGCAGTGTTGCTGAGCCATTGTTTGGTTTTTTCGCAAGAGCACGAGGTGTTCATATCATTCCTTTATTGTCATTGGAAAAAAAAAAAAAAAAAAAAAAAAAAAAATGCTTATTCTATGTCGTAAAAGTATTAACAATTTCTTTATATCTATTGTCATTTCGTTATTTTGTCTAGGCTTTGCGCCGTCCATGTAGAAGTCCCCCAGTAAAAATAATTGTATTACATTGAGAATGAATGAAAAATGGATTTTAGGGGCAGAAATAAAATCTGTGGCATAAATATGAGAATAATTCTCAAAAATATTATATTGTATTAAAACAATGATCGAACACAGGGGGAACTAAAGGCACATTCCTGCCTTAGGTACTGGCATCGACGAGTTGACTCATGTATTTTAATTTTACCATGAAACAGCCTCCTCACCTGAGACGAGAAGATTAGGTATAATATATCTTGCTGGTTAGAAGGATTGTAGGGTAGGGGTCTAGTAATAAGTGCTCGTATATATGGGCATCTAAAAATATAATAAAACTGATTGTATACAAGTATTATGAACATTTTTACGACCAATGGATCTTTATACATGTATGCATGTTGTGTGACTGTTTAGTGGAAAGTCTTTGCTTGGAGGGATATTATGTGACTTATAGTACCATTTGTAGAGTATATAAACATATTATGATCATCGATTGTATCACTGGGGGGGGGGGGGGGTATATGTATCATATTAGATTAGGAGCCATGGTTACGGCGTTTAGTCATAAAAGGTCACTTTGGGGAAAAATTAGGTAGGAAGTCCTATATAGAAATTTATTCAAATGCACGAATTTCAAGATTATGCATGTATTGGTTTAATTATTGCTCAGAACATGCATGTTTGGAATAGGCTATAATAAATGTGGAAAATGTAGTAGGGGAAGTTTTATACGCTTAGGTTTAGCAACTGAGAACTTATATCACACACTATGCATGACATATAGATTGAGTATGGGATATTAGATTAGGAGGCATACTGGGTACTTACTAGAATCGCTTACAACCTTCTATAGTTAAGATACTGTAATTGATTTTTAAACTACTGGTAGTATCATACAGTGAATAGTGCCGTGATGGTATAGGAATTTCATTCTTGCTTCTACGACACGTTTTTAATATAGGGACTGGACAATTTGTACAGGAATTTATTAGGATATATGGAGGATGATCAACCAAACGCCTCATTGTTAGCTGTTCTAGATGTCAGGCAAGGTGTCAACTTAGGAAATTCATTTATCAATTATGAAAAAACAACATGTCTGTTGGCTGCTCTACGCAGAGGCTAATGCATTGATCTAGGCAATAACCAGTTTATCAGGGTGTAATCTAATTCCCTATTAATAGGGGGACCATTCTTTCTGACTCATATTAGCGTAGCACTTTATTTTAAAATTGGGGGGGGGGGGGGAGGGGAGTAATTTTTTTTTTTTTATACTTTTAGTACGGGCCACAAATTATTGATTTAGCAAAGGTTTCGCTTTATATCAAAATTAAAGATGATTCATTGATGTTGTTTTAAAAGAAAAAGTAGGAGCTATTTTAAAAGTCTAATAAAGTATCGACGCATTCTATTCATATAATTCCAGTTTTCAAGAACTCGTTTTCAAGTACTCTAACCAGAAGAAAATCATAATTAAAAAGCTTACTTATATATATCAATTACCTTCTAAGTTAATATATTCTCATCGCCATCACTATAAACTTTTGGCTATCCCCCAAACCCCCCCCCCCCCCCCACCCCAAAAAAAAAAAAAAGCAAGTGCCTGCCGCTTTCTCTAGTTATAAAGAAAGGCCAAATTATGAAAAAATTCCTTTAGAAATTCATAACACATCAATAAATCCAGCACCATTTTTCCTGTGTCTAGCAAAAGTAAAGAAATTTAAGAAACTTGATGCTTATAACAATAATTGTAAGGTTTTGACAATACTTGAATATGCTTAAGTCATTTCACTTCGGTTTTGTCTCAGGCGTCCTTAGTTTAGGTGACCAGTAGGTGCAAAATGTCATCAGTCAAATTCTAGTAATCCCATATCACTGCTGTAGTATCGGAAATACCCAATAATGTTAGCAATTTCTGTATCACTTAGGGGTCCGGCCCCCGTTCAGGCATATTTTGTGCCTTATTTCTATCTTCTGGCTTTATCTCTTTCGTTAGGTCTTTTATCATATCATCTCAAATAGCTATCTAAGAAGAATATTTGTTCAACATCTAATGTTTTGTCTGCAGGTGAAAGAAAAGTCCTAAAGGTCTATTTTAATAAGAAATTACATGGACTTAGCGATGAATATAAATAAGATAGTTGTCAATGATTGTGCAAAGCTTTCAGACATTATATACACGCACGCATTGGTCTTAATTAATTCACGTTCAGAAAAACAAAATGACCTTCAGTAGACACTATTTACAATCATTGGCAAAAGACTGTAGCTCTAAAATTTATATATTACAGAAGGTGCTTGAGGTGTCATTCATAAGAAAAAGGTTCACAAGAATAATCTGATCTATATAGCGAATGTGCATACAGAGGTATTAACATAGACTGACATGGACAATACAAGCTTAGGACAAGGACCTGGTTTTCATGGCAAATTCTATAGTTGTAATACTAATACACATAGACTATAATCTAATTTCCTCAACACAACGCATTATCTGACTTGCACATGTCTTATGTATATGTACCTGTTACGTTGGGAGTTGAGATTTCTAATAAAAAAATTATTTAAAAGAAAAATGTGTCATTTAAGCTGTAATAGTTTAGCTGATTAACAAGTTCTTATATAATAGTTAGTTGTAAATAATTATTTGCTAAACCATAAGTTTATCAAAAAATAACCTAATGATGGGGTAAGGGGGGCTAGGGGAGGCTAAAGCCACTAAATGGTGATTAAAAGGGGATTAGCCCCCTTATTGGTAAAAAGTAAAGGTACAATTTTAAAAAAAAGAAGCATTAATTTAGTAAGTAGCAAGGATTTGGTGAACCAGAAAAGAGAGACGTGCAACCTATTTGGCATTATAACAATTTCTTAGTCATGTGATATATGTCATTCTTTAATTGCATCTAATATCGGTATCATTTAAAAATTTTAAAAGGTTTTTCAAAACTAAAACTAATGGAATGCAAAACTGCTCATGGAACAGTTATTACTGGTAAACATTTTTAGCAAATAACCCTATATCTTTCCTACCCCTATGGTTTAATGTTAATTATCTCCCAAAATTTTTATTGCGTAATTTTACTTTTAAAACTTAATTTATAAGGAATTTTAAAAAAATGAAGTGTTAAATATTAAAGCTTTCTTAAATTTTTGCTATTTTTCTTTTCCTATAGCTGTTTACATTTTACCTTATAGTGATGTGATCATTTGAA
>NW_024535147.1:0-2500 GCF_016097555.1 Gigantopelta aegis
GTTCCAAACAGTCCTGACAACAAGCTACAATTAGATACACTAATAGCATTACACATCTGGACAAGCCAGATACATTTTGTTCAGGATGCAAGGTGTCTTACCCATTAAGTCACGGGCTTAATTCATCTCTTGTGGAAGAAGCCTTCACCAGATGCTAACAGAGAATCCACTTTGACACCAAATGTTCTTTCTGCTTTATTCACGACAAAAAAAACAAAAACACTTTTGTACTGTAAAAGTAACACACATGACATGTGTACCACCACCCCTGAAAAGGCACAGTATAGGGCATCCACGAGTCCAAAACACTGGACTAGAGTAATCGAGGGTCAAACTCAAACATTTTCAGTTTTCTAGTCATTGTCTTTTTTGTGGTGAACCTGCAAAGTTCAAAAATAGAAAACGTGGGGCTGATATTTTTCCTATTAGGACGTTAGAATTGCATACATCAGTTGAGAAAGTTTGTAATGATCGTAATGACAAATGGGCACAAGATGTTAAAGGTCGCCTTGAATCCATTCATGATCTTCCAGCTGCTGATGCCATTTACCATCAGCAGTGCAGTATCAATTTCTTGACAAAAAAAGATATCCCATCTGCCTTTGCACCAAACAAGCACATCAAAGTATCCCCTGGAAGGCCATCACAAACATGTCAGGAAGATGCATTTCAGCAGGTTGTGCTGTATTTCACAGAAAATGATTATGAACAAATTACCATAGCTGATCTCGTTGAGCAAATGAACAATAGCTGTGGTGAAAATGCATACAGCTTACTGCATATGAAAAGAAAACTGATTAATCATTTTGGGTCATCAATTATTATTACAGAATGGAATGGGAAACAAAATGTTGTCACTTTCAAAACCACAGCCTCAACTATTCTTCACAATTTTTATAAGTGCCCCCAAAATCAAGATTCTGAAACAGAGAAAATGTCCATTGTGGCAGCTGCAGCAAAGCTAATCAAAAATGATATCAAATCCATGAATGTGACAAAACTTCAATACGCTGCAACATCGGATATATCATCTGTTCAGAAGAATGTTGATTATCTTCCTGAGAGCTTGCAACTTCTGTTGAAGTTAATATTCACTGAAAAAGATGCTAGTGTAAAAATTGCATCAGTTGGACAAGCAATAGTACAGGCTGCACGACCTCGAGTGTTGATAGCACCACTTCAGGCGGGTCTAGCTGTACAAATCTACCATCAGTTTGCATCAAAATTCTTAGTTGACACATTGCATAATCTTGGATTCTGTTCTTCTTATTCTGAAGTCCAAAGATATGAGACAAATGCAGCTGCATTACAAGGTACTGACATACCCGGAATTAAACCAGAACATTTTGTCCAGTATGTAGCAGACAATGTTGACCATAACTTAAGAACACTAGATGGTCACAACACCTTCCATGGGATGGGTATAATCGCAGGCATTACACCAGTAGCAACGAGAGACAAACCAATACCACGGACATCAGTAACAATGGATGAGGTCACTGCTTTGGCAAAGATCAATATTATTTTTCATAAAATGGAAAATAATGGCATGGTACCCCTCATATTTGCAAAATTGAACAATATCAGTATTGTTGACCCAACATGGAAACTTGATCTTCTTTCTAAAATTACCTGGTCTCTTTGAGCACCAAGACCAGGCTGGTCTGCCATGATGCAAATGGTACACAATGGAGAATTTCCTGGCAAATCATCTGTAACATTCCTACCCATGATTGATATGGATCCTACTGATCCCTCTTGTATTTTTTGCACTTTGCATTTTATCAGTAAAGAAACAATGCGATATGGGACAGAACCAGTATTGACCTTTGACCAACCACTCTACTGGAAAGCACTTCGAATAATCTCCAGTGAACCACAGGACAGTCTATTACATTCTGTTCTTCTTAGACTAGGGGGATTCCATATGAAAATTAGTTTTCTTGGTTGCATTGGTTATTTGATGGGAAGATCTGGACTGCAAGCGGCACTGGATACAGTGTACGCATCAACTGCAGTTGGACACATGCTTAATGGTAAAGCAGTAGCAAGAGCGGTTCGAGCCCATTTCCTTGTTAATACAGTCCTAAACAATATGCTTCTGTCCGAGATGTATGTTGTTTCCCTGCCACAGACAAAACTGCTTCACCAATCCTCAGAATCAGATGTTTACACACGACGCAATGCAGACGAATCTGATGCCCCCTTGATTAATGTCGGGGATAATGACATACAACCACCAAATCCATCTGGACCGAATGATCTTGAAACAGCAGCAAAGCTGTATGATGCATTAATTAACGAAGAAAGGTCAGTTGAATCAATTTGCAAAGAAGATATTTTAGATAGCATACAATCAAAACTGGAAATATACAAGCCATCTAAGACACATTTTCGCACAGCATCACTTTGGTTTCAATACATGGATATGGTTGACATGTTGCAACAGTTCATCAAAGCAGAGAGAACAGGGAATTGGCATCTTCACTTAAATACAGTG
>NW_024535147.1:10000-14131 GCF_016097555.1 Gigantopelta aegis
ATTTTAAGTAATAATTTTGTTCATGTACAATATTGAGTAAGTATTTAATTACATGTTCCCTCTGACATGTCATCCAATTTAATTAACAATTTAAGATGGGTTTATCTTAAGTTATCTACACTTGGTTTATTTACTTCTACACTATACTTGCTTCACTCTTTGCAACTTGTAAGGTGAAATAAATTATAAATATTACTTTGAATTGTTGTTTGTTGTGTATTACAGTGTATGCCCTGTTTGGCAATATGTACCGATTGAAAGAAATAAGGGATCACCCCCACCACTTACAGGAGATAGTGACTGCAACAAAAACGCTCATCTGTTGTGTTAGGAAGTTAACTGTGTTACTGTCACCCAGTCTCACATTACTGTCACCTAGTCTTACATTACTGTCATTCAGTGACTCCCACAGTACATCTTCGTACTTTATACAGACATTAGGACGATAATAGTATTCAATACTAAGTGTTCCCTTATTTTCTTTCTCTGTATATTTTGTATATCATGTACAAAACGTCATTTATTTTTATGGTATTTTACGTTTCAACATGGAATAGAGTATATATACGTGTAACATGAAATTAAGTCCCTATGTATTAAAAGTGTAAAAAAAAATATACTAATTTTTAAAATTACTAGTCATTTAAGATACAGTTGGTTTGACGGATTAATGTTATTACACTCGGTATAGTAATGGAAATCAAATCTTTGTAGAGCTTATTGAAAGCAGTGACAAATTAATGAAAAACTGAAATTACAATTTCCATTCTCGTGGTGTCCATAATTGAGCATTTAATATCTTGGATATGCCTCTAAAAGTTGTTTATGTGTGTTAAAACTATTATTCCAGATTATAAATTGTATACATGTATTTGCATTTGGATTTACTTTTATATGGCTATTAAATAATAATAACGAAACATTGCCCCTGTATTAAAAACAGTTTCCCTTTCTCTTTTGGGGGTTCTGCCAATATATTTTAGACTATGAGTGTGTGTCCCATAATTCATTTGAACAAAACCCCAAGTGAGTTTCACTGGGTGTTTATTTTCATAAATGTTCAGTCCATTTCGTATACTGAACCAAAAGAAGACTCTGTTGCGGTGGTGGTAGGGTTGCGGGTGTGGGTAGGTGTGGGGCTCATAATCCACATGAAAAAAACCCAGTTCTTTATTTGTATGAATTCCGACAAAAAGTACATTATCGTCATCAAAGAAAGAAATGTTTTATTTAACGACGCACTCAACACATTTTATTTATGGTTATATGGCGTCAGACATATGGTTAAGGACCACACAGATTTTGACAGGTGCCGTGTTCCCCGGGCTCGGGTGATACCGAGATAGCTCAACTGACAGCAAGTGTGGAGCAAGGCCCTGCTATGTTGTCCCACGAAGAATTGGAAATACTGCGGTTTCACCATTCATCTCATCATCATCCATGTTTGTAATGTCCAATAAAAAAAGAAATGTCTTTGTCTCGGTGTTAAATGTTTGTGGCTTAAAAAAAGAAGAAGACATCGACAACAAACATGATCAATGCCATTGGAGGGGGGGGGGGGGGGGGGGGGACGAACCCACCAAAACCCTCCCCCTCATCAAAAAGCAGTGAACAAAACACACAATAAACATGTTTCCACATAGCATACATACAATGAAGAAAATATAATATTTCAACTATATTTTATTCAAATAATATGTAAATAATAAAAAAAATTAAACCGAGAATGGATAGGTTTTTGACATATAAACGTTTCGTTTTCCAGCGATTTACGGTTTTGTCTATTTGTTGTGTTTTGTCATATGGGCCTAATAGATCCGTTATGCAGACATCCTTTGTGCAATGCCTCATCGTCTGAAAAAAATATGACCACTTTTCCTATTCGTACAGTGGTGAATAAAATAATTTTATACGACCAGTGCAGTGGTGGATCTAGAAAATAATAATGTGTGTGTGTGCGTGTGTGTGTGTGTGTGTGTGGGGGGGGTGCTGGATTGGGATGGAATGAACCGGCGGGGGCTGAGCCATGGTGAAGGTGACAGGAGCAAAGCCCCCTGAAGTTTCGGCGCTCGTTCACTTGCCCCCCCCCCCCCCCCCCCTCCCATACTGTCCACCCTGCTACGTATACAGCTCATACATGCTCGGCGACCATGTGTTGCGCCACCGTGAATGAATCGCCACATGGTAAACAGGCGCCAATGGTGTAGCAACGGAGAATTGTCGATGGTCTCGTGTAATGTTTGTATAACGAGTCCAGATTCACTCTGCACTTCTTGGATAGGCGTGGTCGCGTTTGGTGACATCGAAATGAACTTCAAGTAAACGTCAACCTCAGGCCAAATAGCACATTTGGTGGTGGTTCAATTATGATGTGGAGTGGCATCACTATGACTGATAAATTGTTCAAGGGAGGGTCACCGGTCAGTGGGGTAGACTTCCTCAAATTGTAATTGGGAATAAAAGACGTGCACGTTCAATTTTCGCATGCCATCCCTATATCTTGTTTAAAAAGTCGTTTGCAGTCATACAATCTGCTGCCAACACGAACTGTTGGTTGTCATTTCTTCCCAATTCTTTCATTACTATCATGCATCTATTCCTAGACAGTGATACGTCTTAATACGACTTTAATTGGCTGTTATTTCCTACATTCTTCTAATGTTTTAAGAGTATATTAAAGGGACATTCCCGGGTTTGCTGCATTGTAAGATGTTTCAGACTAATAAAATATTTCTACGATTAAACTTACATACTAAATATATTTTCCTGTTTACAATATCAGTTTCTGTATATTCGATGTGTTTCTGGTCGTCTTAATATTTGTAAGAAGCCCAAACTGAGTATATTTTAGGAAATAAAATGAAATATAACCTAGTACAAATATTAGAACGACCAGAAACACGTTTAATATACAGCCACTAATAATTTATGCAGAAAAATATATTTGATATGTAATTACAGTCGTCAAAAAGTCTCTGTTAGTCCGGAATGTCCCTTTACCGATTAATACACACACCACAGGAAGAAACCCGACAGTAGCCACTTTCAATAATGCTCTGTTTAAGTACGTAGATCTATGATGAAAGTCAGAGACGGGTTTCTTCCTGTACTGTAGTGTGTGTATTAGTGATTAATACATCAAATATTTGTTATCATCGAACTTGAAAATGATCAATATGTTATTAAGAAATGACTGTTTTGCTTCATTTTTGTTTTTCAACGTGCGCATTGCCGTGACTGCTATTATAATAAGTGATATTATTATATGGTAACCTACGGAAGCCCGTTGGTGCCAGGGATGAACATATTTTATAAATAATTATCTGGCGGCCGCCACTTAATTATCTGGCGGCCGCCACTTATTTATCTGTCGGCCGCGACCACCATCTTGGATTTATGCAAATGAACAATTAACTTGTAACTAAATTTGTTTAATTAGGTTTATTATACTAAATTAATTTGTTTTTTAAACAATTGAAATAGCATTTTAGACTAATAAAAAAATCCATCTAGAAGTGGAAATATAGTGAAAATAGAATCTTTAATTTTCGAATAGTGGCCATCTTGGATTTATGGAAATGAATGGAGTGTCAAATGGCAACTAAAATGATCTTATGCGTTTTTTACGTGTTTAAAGCTATTTAAATTGAAGTGAAATTGAAGGGTGTGTCAAATTAAAACTAATTTTGCTTTAATGGGTTTGTCATGATTAAAAGCCAAAAAATAGACTTTAAAATTCCATCTAAAGTGGAAATATGGTAAAAATAAAATAGTCAGTGATTGAGTGGCAGCCATTTTGGATTTATGCAAATTAGAAAAATTGCCAAAGAGTGACAACGTGTCATCAACTTCAAGCTGATTCTTCATATATTTGGTCTAAGGCCTCTGTAACTAAAAGTGCAATGTAAATCATTTATTACGGATTGGACGAAAATAGCAGTTACCAGTGCGCACTGTAAATAGAAGGGATTTACAAACGATGAAAATTTATGTCTGCTTCCGTTGTTGAAAACATGTTAAATTTATTTCTTTTAACTAAGTAAACTCTAAGCATTTATGCAGGTTGATACGAGACGAATCAGGTCCAGAAGTTACACTGAACCCATACACATTTTTTTGTAAAGTTGATGT
>NW_024535148.1:0-26834 GCF_016097555.1 Gigantopelta aegis
CTTGAAGGAACATTTAATGTTAAGCAATCATAATCGAATACCTGACACACATACTTACCATTATGTAGCCAAACTTTATTGGAGCATTTGAGCTATTTTAATTCTGGCAGTGGTCTCGAATTTGTCTTTGCTCAAAGCACCACATAGTATGAAAGGACTTCTCATTGGTGTTTATTTTGGAATTTCAGGCTTGTATGAATCAACTGGTTGGATAATAGTAAATGTCTTCAAATATCTTAAGAAAAGTTGGATACCCAGTTGTGATCTTCTCTGTGAATGCAATGGTAATGTTGACAAGCCTCTTGCTCTTTCTTGTGCTAAGCAAAAAGTATAAATTTGCGCAGTCGTGGTGACATATTCAATCCAAATGTTATTGCAGAGAATTTTTATGAGAATGATTTTCTTCGAAGACAAAAGCATGAGGATTATAAAACATTCTAAAAATTATACGTACGTTTATGCTATTTTGTAATAGTATAGTATATATTATTACTTATTATTATATCTGACTTTAATTTTTTAAGCAGTGCCTGTTTCCAGCAGGTTTGTACTTTGCTATGTATGAAACTGATCCACACCTAATATACAGTCATCAATTTTATTAATAGAAATTTGAAAGGTTTCTTTTTAAAATGATTAAATGTTTTTGTGTGCACTTTATCAGATAAAATTTACTAAAATCACCCACTCTATTAACTTTCAATCACACACATAAAATTACTGCACAAATAGCTATAACTTGTAATAGTTATATCAGGCAGGTAGTGCCTATGTATGATAGCAGTGCTCTCTTTATTTCTGTGTGAACCCCAATAACTGTATAACTATAAAGGTTTTTAAATATCATTTTTTGACTTTTAGACAAGTGCTTTAACAAATACAAGTAGTGATTTTAGAGAGCATTCTTAAAATGTTTTGAATTAATTTTATGAGTTGTCTAGGTCAATAAAATAATTCTGGTCAGTAAGAAATACTTAGAGTACATTGCTAATTCAATTAATGATTAGTTGGTTACACATACATGCATGAATTGCACTTTCTGATACCTATTGCAGCTATCTTCTAATTGATGTATAGTATATCCTGACTACTCTCATCCAGTCTGTAATAACAAAGAAAAGAGCATTATGAACATACTATAGCAAATTTAAAGTTCAGTTACAAAACAAGTAAAATCTAAATATGAGATGACAATACAAGAGATGCACTAAGAAGAGCAGATGTATCCTCTGTTGACTATTAGGCAAACGATCGCAACCTTTCAGTGCATGTTGTAAACAAACAAAGTCCCATACTTCTTAACAATCAACAGCTTCATTTTATCCATTAAATCTTATTTTAATTGATTATTTGTTTGTATATGAATTTGTTCTTAATTTATATAGTATGGGCAACCCCAAATATGTATATATAGTATAGGGATACTACATATACTTGTCATACAAACAAAGTTATATATGTGTAGTGTATTGAGTACAGCAATATTATAATATGAATAAACAATAGCTACAATAATAAAGCCTTCTCACAAACCATACAACACACTGTATATATACACAAACCATACAGACCACTTAGGGGTCCTAAACAAAAAGGATATAATGATATATGATACTACACTACAGTACGTTCCTCTCTCCTTAAGTTTTCAGTTAGTAATATCTGTCAGGAGGTCGACTGACTCGAGTAGACCTTCGTACTGATCCACTTGATTGGGAACCGCTAATATACAATCATCAATTTTATTAAATGGAAATTTCAAAGGTTTCTTTATTAATGATTTGCAAATCAGGATGCAGTAAGTCGAGACATGTCTAGAGTTTTCGTCCCATTAATAATTGAGTTGGAGATGTTGTTGTGGTAGAACGAGGAGTGGTCCTATAAAATTTGAATATATCTAATAAACCAATCAAACTTGTTAAACTATTTAAAAAAATTATTATCTGATAAAAATTGATGCTATGCTTTGTAATACCAATTGCATGTTTCATGTATACCATACAACTTAAAGGAAGTTCGTGGAATGTTCTCTACAAAACACTGATCAGTTATACCAATACTCCTTCCCATTGGTATTTAGATTTCATTAAAAAAGTTAAGATTCATAAAAAAAAAACATGTTGTGTTGCCCAAACGATTCCTACTCGCTCACCCACTCAGGCTTCCACTTAGGCTCCAGGATTCCCTGCTATTGCTAGCTGGGACCGCCACCTGGCTTGGTAACCCTCGTCTCCGCGAGGTAATCCTGGCTGGAGCATCGCCCTAACTTAAAACCAGCCGTACGGGATTCCAGCTCTTAGGGAATTTCGCATTCAGGAACCGGGAACCACAATACACCAGCCTCTTCTCGTTTAAAGGGAGACTACCAGCCCTATCCTAGTCGGCCTTTCGGATACTCCGAAGAGTATGCTGGTAACCATCTCAGAGGTCTGATGCATTGTAGAACGCTGGCCCACAACACAACCTATCCAAGGTTATTTTCGTTTCCTTTTATATGTACTGCAGATTTTGTCTTCGTGCTCTTGTGGGGCGCAACCCTGTCGGTTATGAATCTCATTAACGGTAACTGTGAATCTGTTTAATGGCAGTCTGCGATAGCACTGACGAAGTAAAAAGCCTGTTAAAAATAACTAAAACCAAATTCTTTTAGTTAAAGTTAAGTCACTCATAAGCAAACCAGAAACCTATAGCTTCACAAGCAACTACAAAAATGGTTATTGAATCGTCATACTGAAAATTTGTTTTGTTTTAAGAGTTTTGCATAATTTGGAGGGACACATCTACAATATCCAATATTCACTATCAATAATGGGACTCAGCTTAATGTAATACAAGTTTCATCTTGCATACAAAATCAAGTCAACAGAAAACTGAAATTATTAACATTAGCAAACTGTACATTTAACTTGAATTCATATTGTAATGTTAGTTTATTCTTTGTAAGGTATTGCTTCAGTTCATCTTTCCAGCCTATGTTTGGTTTATTTTAATACTTATCATAATAATGTTACAGCACTTTAGCAAAGTGGTTCGACTTGTGGGAAGTCAATCCATTCTAGTACTAGCCACTATGATCCTTCTTTCTTACACCAAACTGATACATACAGTTTTCAAAGTCCTCCATCAAATCAATATTCATTGTGATAGTAATAATAGTGTCACATTACTGAGAAAGTACATTGATGCTGATGTCCCATATCTGACAGGTTGTCATTTACCATTGTTTTTGCTCTCACTCACTGTAATCTTTTTTACTAATTGTTAACGTTCCCTATACCTTCTACCTTCTCACAATACCATTGTTTGAAGGACCTCTATCAAAAATACATGTGCTACTGTTGAAAGTTGTCAACATACATGAAGCTTTTCTTGATGCATATGGAGGCCCATATAAGGACAAGTGTCGTTTTTGGACTGGATTTTTACTATTAGTTCGTGTTGTCTTAGCACTGGTTGTGTCTTTAGATACTAAGGTAACTATAAGCTTGGATATATTACCATCTTGTTTAACCATTATTATATCAATGTACTTCTTACTGAAGGGAATTTATCGACATATACCTTTGGCTTGTCTAGAAATGTTATTTTTTCTTAACCTCTTGTTTATGTCTTACATGAACATACAAACCTGTCAAAAGTCAAAGTCAAGGCAAACCTCAAGTATTGTTTTAGTATCATTATCATTTGTTATGTTCTGTGATATTATAGTTTATCATGTCTGGGATCATTATTTTGTTAAAATCTCGTTTACAATAACCAATTACAAGAAAATATTTAAGAAGCATATACCACACCCTATTACTGATGGTACAGATGTTCCTTTAACTTGTCCTGGATCCCCTGCTTTAATCTGTGAAACTAGTTCAGTTTCAGTGGTGTCATTAGCAATGAGACGAGAAACACTACTGTTTGATGATAACTAGTGTTCATGTTGACAAGATTTACTGATTTCATGTCATTCATATTGTCTTGTGTGTGTAATTTTGCATTAGTACTGAAAATAGGAAATTATATTGTCTTTACAATTGATTTATTCAAATGTTAATTAGTGTTCATTTTATTGTGCAATTTTTAGTTAATGTGTATTTATGATAAAAATTATCTTTTCCTTTATAAACAAAACAGTTAATAATTATGAACATATAGTGACAAACCACTGTGTGACTGCTTATTATAACAATCACTAACAAAACAAACATTTAAAGTGATCACAGTCAATAATCATATATGATTAGTAGTAGGTATATAAAGACTACAGATTAAGAAATGTATTGAGAAGTTACTTGAATTAGTAAATACAGTAATTTTTAAGCCTAAAATATAATCGCATCTCTTGTGATCTTGACACTATTAGGTACACCCTACCTTTTACTCAACCTGACATTATTGATGAACATGTTGCCACTGAATGCAGTGACAGTCTCATAACTGGCCTGTACTCTTCACCTCTGCTCTCTAATGTTTATTTCTCTGGGGTCAATGTGTAATGAAACAAAAGGAAAGGGGCTACTAAAATGAAGATTATCCTACAACATTATCTTGTTCTTTATAATCACTAGAGGTATATAGTTTATTGTTCAACAGTTCAGAATGATATAACTGTCAGTAATTATATATAATACATACTGTCAGCATGGTAGCATTAGGTAATAATGCATTCATTAATGATAATAATTATTGTTTTTTTAATAGATGAGAGAATATTGGTCAACCTTTATAAGTATTATGACATAATATTGACAACTTGGCTTGAGGTTGTAAACAGTGACTTATATATGTTCAACTATCTTTGTGACCTGATTTGCAAAAAGGGACCACTTCTGTCAAAACATTTGTGACCTTATTTGTGAAAAAAAAACATTGTTAAAAGATACCAAAAAACAGTTTTGCATACATATAGAATAGTTATGCATATGTAACAACTGTATGTATACAAAAATGTTTTTTGAGATGTTTTAACAGTTGATTTTTCACAAATCAGGTCACAAATGTTTTGACAGAAGTGGTCTCTTTTTTCAAATCAGGTCACATATGATGGATTATAAACATTAGGTTGAATCAATCATTGGACAGCATATAATAAAAACAAATTCCCAGCAGTAAAAAGCATAACAATTTGTCATAGAGTAAGTAGTATATAATACAGGTTTAATGTAAACACTGTTTTCATTCCTAAAATACGATCAGATTGACTGTTTAGTCAATCTGATAAGACTTTATGATTGAAAACAATATCTTGTTTACTTTACATACAACTTGTATAACTACATTTGGTTAAGTCAACCAATCAATTTTTACAATGTTAATTAAGACTCAATAATACAACAAATTGGCACACTGCAGGAATTCTTTTGGATTTAAAACCAATAAATGAAGACAGCACTAAAAGTATTAACGTTATTAAAGGAATTAAGTACTAATTCTGTCAGCCCTGAATCCTTCTCTTTTTCCATAAGCTTAATGATTTATGTGTAGTTGTAGCTCTTAGTCAGTCACTAAAGTTAGTCATCACTCTCAAATTACCTCAATTATTGACTAGACATTATTTCCTTTTAAAGAAGTGTTATATAGACATGCAAATTGAAGGAATAACAACAACACATTAGATATACAAGCATTAGACCTCAACAAACATGGACAATTTATCTGCTAGATACAGTCTAAGTTATGATTTTATTACGCTATAGTGCAATATATTTTTTTGTTTAACTGTAGCAATTGTTCTTTGGGTCATCTTATATAGAACACAAAGAAGCAATGACTTGTCCAGATTATATTATATAAAAGTTTAGTGTTTCCCATTGTGTAAAAAGTAATGATAACATCAAAAGTTCATTTTCCAGAAGATAACTGTCAACCATTAAAGGCATGTTGATTAACTTACTAAATTGAAAGGTAAACATACAGTAAATTAACTTAAATCAGCTATTCAGACAACTTTCATCAATACTTTGAACCAACTGTCTGAATAACACAGCTAACTACTCTACTACTATGTTAAGTCTAACTTCATATTCTAAAAACGGCCATTTTGTCCCTAGTATGGCTAGTTCTAGTAGAGTTAATGACTCCATCAATATTCTTTTCTATGAAAGAAAAAGATGATGAAGAGTATCTTATATCATATGTCTTTCAACTTGTTTTAAGTGTTACTTTCTATTTATCACTTCCTGTTGCTGGTCTTTATGCAGACATAAAATTTGGACGTTTCAAGACAGCCATGTTCAATCTTATACTGGCTTCTTCAGTGACTTGTCTCATTGCTGTCATGTCAGTTGTTGTAGATAAATTCAAGGAGTCCAGCCTAATAATGTACATTGCTTTACCTATATCAGTCCTTTCCCATAAGGCTTTTATTATAGTCAATCTTTTGCTTGGCTCAGACCAACTTATCACAGCAACTTCAAACCAATTAAGTATATATGTCTGGTATTTTATCTGGTCTGGAAGTCTAGGTTTACTACTTACAGCATTAACAAGTTGTCTGACGCAATCAGATACCAGGTATGATATTTATATCATTTGCTGTCATTTTGTATGCTTACAAATTGTTATAATTTCTGGTTTGATATCAAAGAGATATTTCATTGAATACAGACCATCAAGAAATCCTCTGAAGTTATTATACAATGTTCTTATCTTTGCAAAGAAAAACAATTATCCTGTAAAACACTCTGCCTTAACTTATTGGGAAGAAACACACCCTTCTAGAATTGATTTAGGAAAAGAAAAATATGGTGGGCCTTTCTTAGAGGAGGAAGTTGAAGATGTAAAAACATTGCTTCGAATGTTACCACTAGTAGCTGTTATTACAATGGTATCATTTCCTGCTATACCTATTGGACGACTAGCAACAACAAAACAAACATTTGGACAATGCTTATTTGACTCATCTTACTTCCTTCATTACTCAGTAAATGTCCTGCTCATACCACTTTATCAGTTTATCAAAAATATCTCCAATATCATATAACAATACTTAAAACAATTGCTGTTGGGCATTTTTATGTCTACTATAAGCAAAATTGGATATGTCACTTTAGACTTGTACTTCAGTCTACAGACAGAGATTTCTAATCAAACATGTGCACTTGAAGGGACATTAAATGTAACCAATCAGAATGAATACCTGCACAATACTTACATTATGTTAGCACCAAACTTTATCGGAGCATTTGGATCTGTTTTAATAATGGCAGGTGGTCTCGAATTTGTCTTTGCTCAAGCACCACATAGTATGAAAGGACTTCTCATTGGTGTTTATTTTGGAATTTCAGGTTTGTATGATGTGACTGGTTGGATACTAGTAAATGTCTTTAAATATCATAATAAAAGTTGGATACCCAGTTGTGAATTTTACATCTTTACTGTGAATACAATAGTAATGTTGACAAGCCTCTTGTTTTTCCTTGTGCTGAGCAAGAAGTACAAATTGCGCAGTCGTGGTGACATATTCAATCCAAATGTTATTGCAGAGAATTATTATGAGAATGATTTTCTTCGAAGACAAAAATATGAGAATTATGAAACATTCTGAAAATTATGCATACTTTCATGCTATTTTACAATAGTATAATGTATACTATTGCTTATTTTTTATATCTGACTTTAATTTTTAAGCAGTACCTGTTTTCAGTAGGAAATCTATATTTTGTTGTGTATTAAATTGATCCCCACCCCCTAATAAACAGTCATCAATTTTATTAAATAAAAATTTTAAAGATTTCTTTTTACAAATGATTGAGAATTTGTGTGCACTTTATCAAATAAAATTTACTAAAATCACTGATTCTATTAGCTTTATTATCAATCACCACTGAAAATTACTGCACAAATAACTAAAAAAAAAGCACAATACTTTGCTAGGAATTTGTCTCTGTAGCTCATTTGCTACATTTCATAAACTGTTCCAGTCATGTTTTTAACATCCTAACTTCTTAGCAGAATAAAAACCATTCACAAGGCAGAGATCATTTCCTACAGAGGTAAACATCATCACTAATAAGTGAGTGTCCCTACACTTTGTCACAGCAATAACTACACCAGCTTTTAGCTTTCTCTAACTCAAGTAAATTCTTTTAGAACTTGAAACAAGTCTTGTCTACTTTTCAGCATAATCTACTCTTATTGTCACAAAAGTACACTTACATCCGGATATACTAGAGAAATATTGAAGTGATATGACATGCTTTGTATATTGTGGGTTATGTAGCGAACATAAGTAGTTGGCACTTCATCCACTTTTTATGCATGTGCTTTTGCAGTGATTATTTCATCATACGATGCACAGAGCTTGTATGGTTTGGGCAAAAAGTTTGTCCTCATCGTGTATTTGACCACACCTCCATTTGTTGGTTCAGAAGGTCCTTGTATTCCTTGTTCTCTCTTTTGACTTACTGCTTTATCTTGATGTCCTGATAATCCATCTCTTCCATCTTGACCTTGTAATATTTTAAGTATATCTTGTCACCAGTAATAGCTGTTACTTGTCTTGTTGATTATGACAGTTGTCCATCATTCCAATATTCTAATTATAATATAGTAAAGATGTCTCTTGGAATATGGTAAATAAATCTAAAAATGATTGTTACTTTATACACCATAACAATTCTCCTTATGTCCTTCCAGTAGCCCAAACATAACTCTTACTACATGTAACAAACCAAATTCAGGTTGCTGCTTTTATATTCTGTTGTTGTTGTTTACCCCATTGTTCAAAAAATGACTCAATATCAGAAAGAAGAAAACTTGTGCTGAAAGCTGTCCACATCTTTGATTAGCATTGACACAAGGAATATAAAAAAATTGATTTTGTAGAGATAGATATTTTTCTTATTTGCTTGATTTTGTAATAAACATTTAAGTCATTAGAAATTAGAATGATAACTATACAATTGAGCATGGTATTTATAAAGGGTTTTGAGAAGAATTTTAGCTAATGACCTAAGCATGATAATATAATATAATAAAGAATACAGATCTAGTATACACTTAATATAGTTTTGTTTAGTAGGTGATTCGTAATCTTTTATTTGTATATAACATTTGCCAGTGTGTTCAAAATATTTTTATATGACATTACATTATGTAAAAAGTTTGGTATGTGTTTCATGTGTTGACATCAAGAGACAATTTAGTTCAATTGATAAATTGAGTTTAGTGTATACAAATGTAGTTTATATCTTTAATTAGTAAATCACAATCAGTCTTGTTACACAAATGCTATAGATTTGTCTTTTGTAGTTTACTATCAAGAACTACTCTACTGGTAAATATATATAATATATACTTATGAAGTATATTATACTTCATGTTACCATTAACTTCAAATTGATTTTTTAATAAATTGTCTGAATTAATGTGTGCATAAGTCCATATTATAGACTTCCTTTTGTGTAATCAAGAAATATGAAAATAAGCACAAAGCCAATACTATATATATATGATAGGCAAAGTTTATAAAGAGCGAAAATATCTGGTGATTTTGTGCAACTACAAAAAGGAAAGGAAAATTAATACAGTGCTAATACCCTAAATAGCTAAGACATAGCAACTGTGTCTAGCAATTTATGTTGTCACAAACAAAATGATTGATTAATAACAGTTAATCTAAATGTCATCAGTATAATGTAAGATTTGTCAGCATAGTCATAAACAACATTAGAAACACCAAATTTTGCAATAGTATGGAAGCCAAAAGTGTCAATTTTTTTCCAAATCAAGGAGCAAATTTTGATTAACATTGGATGGGAAATTTATATTAACATTCACGAGAAGTAGGAGATACACTTTCAGTAAAAAGATCAGATAAACATAAACAAACATGTAAATGGAAAAGGAACAATAAAAAAGTAGAAAGTAGAACTGAGGTAGATGCAGTCATTTTGCATTGTTAATCAATATGATGCTTATCTAGTTTCTTTGTTTCATAACAAAGGATATTAGCTTTTATTTCTTTTGGTCATGTTTCTTTCATAAATACTTTGTTGAAAGAGAGAAAGAGAGAGAGAGAGAAGTATATTGCTAGCTACTGTTGGTATAAAGGATGGCTTAAATGATAAAATTGGTAACATCAGAAAGCTCATCCAATGTGCAAACTGCCAAAAATAGACTAAATGCAAGCTGTACCAATGTAACCTTCAAAGTATATGCAAATCCTGAATCAGTAAATGCAACAGAGATCTCTGTAACTCTAGAAAGCTCAATTAAACCTTTATCTGACCCAAAGCTAAAGTTGTAAAAGTTAGCATTGAGTCCTGTCCAACTGGGTTCCCATTGGTAAATGACACGTGTTTGTAGATCTGAATTAAACACACCTTCAATAACTTGTGATATTAATACTCAAAATTATAACTAGAGATGGTGATATGTGGATTGGTTACAAAAATGACTCAGACTGTCTTATTGTATATCCAACGTGTCCCTTTGATTATTGTAATAATGGAAAAATTGACTTTAAAGTCACCTCTCCTGACTCTCAATGTCTTCACAAAAGGTCTGGTATATTCTGTGGACAATGTACTAAAGGACTCAGTCTCATGTTAGGTTCCAATCAATGTGGACAATGTAATAATGACTACTTAGTACTACTTATCATTCTATTTGCTGTGGCTGGTATAGCACTGATAGCTTTTGTCGTTGTTTTAAATTTAACTGTGTCTGTGGGTACCATCAATGGACTTATATTCTATGCTAATGTTGTTAAAATATATGAACCCATCTTTTTTCCTGATGGTCCCATTTCATATCTTAGTCAGTTTATTTCCTGGCTTAATCTAGATCTGGGCATTGAGACTTGTTTTTTTTATGGTATGGACTCTTGTGGTAAGGCATGGCTTCAGTTTATCTTTCCAGCATATGTTTGGTTTATTTTAATACTTATCATAATATTGTCACGATATTCTAGCAAAGTGGTTCGACTTGTAGGAAGACAAGCAATTCAAGTACTAGCCACCATGATCCTTCTCTCTTATACTAAACTGATACGTACCGTATTCCAGGTCCTCCATCACACCAATATTCATTGTGAAAGTAATAATAGTGTCACATTACTAAGGTGGTACATTGATGCTAATGTCAAATATTTGACAGGTTGTCATTTACCATTGTTTTTGTTCTCACTCACTGTAATCATTTTACTAATTGTTCCTTATACCTTCTACCTTCTCACAATACCATTGTTTTGAAGGACCTCTATCAAAATACATGTGCCGTTGTCGAAAGTTGTCAACATACATGAAGCCTTTCTTTGATGCATATGGAGGTCCATATAAGGACAAATGTCGTTTTTGGACTGGATTTTTACTATTAGTTCGTGTTGTCTTAGCACTGGTTGTGTCTCTAGATACCAAGGTAACTATAAGCTTGGATGTATTAACATCTTGTTTAACCATTATTGTATCAATGTACTTCCTACTGAAGGGAATTTATCGACATATACCTTTGGCTTGTCTGGAAATGTTATTTCTTCTAAATCTTATGTTTATGTCTTATATGAACATACAAACCTGTCAAAAGTCAAAGTCAAGGCAAACATCAAGTATTGTTTTAGTATCATTATCATTTGTTGTGTTCTGTAGTATTATAGTTTATCATGTCTGGGATCATTTGTTAAAGTCTTGTTTACAACAACCAATTACAAAAATCAAGAAAATATTTAAGAAGCATATACCACACCCTATTACTGATGGTACAGATGCTCCTTTAACTTGTCCTGGATCCCCTGCTTTAATATGTGAAACTAGTTCAGTGTCAGTGGTGTCATTAGGAATGAGACGAGAAACACTACTATTTGATGATGACTAGTGTTCATGTTGACAAGATTTACTGATTTTCATGTCACTTGTATTTGTCTTGTCATGTCTTGTAATTTCGCATTAGTACTGAAAATAAGGAAATTATACTGTCTTTACAATTGATTTTTATTCAAGTGTTATATTGGTGTTCATTTTACTGTGCTATTTTTGGTCAATGGGTATTTATGATAAACTTATCTTTCCTTTATAAACAAAACAGTTAATATTTATGTACATACAGTGACAATCATTTGACAATTTTGCGAGAGGTCATTTCTTATGCCACTCAATGGGTAACTACTTATTATAACAATCACATCACACAAAACAAACATTTAATGTGATTGCAGTCAGTAATTATATATGATTAGTAGTGGGTGTACAGATTAAGAAATGTATTCTGAAGTTACTTGAATCAGTTAATACAGGAAGTTTTAAGCCCAAATAATATAATAACGACATCTATCATAATCTTGGCAATATTTTCATCAATAATGTTAGGTTGAATAAAAGGTAGGGTGTACCTTAAATTTCCAAGATTATGACAGATGTCATCATTTTTTGGGCTTAAAAATTCCTGTATTACTACTAATTCAAGTAACTTCAGAATACGTTTCTTAATCTGTATCTTTGTACACCCACAACTAATCTTCGAATGGTGTGAAGGCCGTATAACTCATCTGTATCCCTTACCTTACTCTCTAACCTTTATTGCTCTTTGGTCATTGTGTAATGTAATAAAATGACAGGGGGTACATAAATGATGATTATCTATCTATCTATCATAGTTTTGTATCCTACAACATGAATTTATTCTTTAAAATCACTAGAGGCATATAGTTCAATGTCTACCAGTTTAGTATAGGCACACAATGAGATAATTGTTGCTAATTATGCATAATACATACTGTCAGCATGAAAGTACTAGGCAATAATGCATTCCATTAATGATTATATTATTTTTTTAAATAGACAAGTGAATTTTGGTCAAATTTATCAGTATTACATTGTTATATTGACAAGTTGACCTCAGACTGCAAACATTGACTTACATATGTTCAACTATATATATGACAACATTAGATTGAATCAATCATTGGATAGTTTATGTGACCTGATTTGCAATAAGGGATTACTTCTGGCAAAACATTTTGGACCAGATTTGTAAAAAGAGACCACTATTTTAAAGCACATCACAAAAACAGTTGTGTACATACAGTTGCTGTACATGCACAACTATTCATGGTAAATGTATGTATACAAGACTGTTTTTAGGTATATTAACAGTGGTCCCTTTTCAAAAATCAGCTCACAAACGTTTTGACTGAAGTGGTCCCTTGTTGCAAATCAGGTCACATATTATATTCAAATCAAATTCCCAATAAAAAGCATAGCAATTCATCATTGAGTAAGCAGTATATAATACAGGTTTTGTGTTAAGTATACACCATACTATTTTCATTTTAAATATCCTATCAAATTGACTAAACATTGTTAACATACCATCAGATTGGCTGTTTAGTGAGTCTGATAGGATGCTAGGAATGAAAAACACCATTATGCTTCAACTTGTATATACACATACATAGTTATAAGTATGCATTGTATATTAAAGTGAGATAGGATGATTCTGTCATATGTAAGTCCATTTCATTTGTTGGTTTCAAAAGTTGCATAGAAAAATACAACACATTGGCACATTGCAGGAACTATTTGAATTTGAATAAAAAAAATAAAGAAAACTTTAAAATGTTAACATTATTAAAGGAATAAAAAATATGAATGTGTATATAACAGTTTCCTTAAATGAAAGAATGTTAAGTCACTAATTGTGGTAATTTGAGAGTGATGACTAACTTTATTGACTTAATATTTAAAGTTTAGAGTTTGTCATTGTGTATTATCACCAAATCTAAGTTATCATAACATCAAAAATTTCATTTTTAGAATACTATCAAGCGTTGGAAATATAATTTCTTACTAAATTGAAAAGGTAAACATACAATAAGCAAACTTAAATGAGCTATTTAGACAAACGTCATCATCAGTTATGAACTACCTGTGTGAATAAACAGCAGACTACTCTACTACTATGTCAAGCCTAGCTTCATTTCCTAAAACAGCCATTTTGTCCCTAGTATGGATAGTTCTAGTAGAGTTAATGACTCCATCAATATTCTTTTCTATAAAAGTAAAAGATGATGAAGAGTATCTTATTTCTTATGTATTTCAACTTGTTTTAAGTGTTACTTTCTATTTATCACTTCCTGTTGCTGCAGACATAAAATTTGGACATTTCAAGATAGCCATGTTCAATCTTGTACTGGCTTCTTCAGTGACTTGTCTCATTGCTGTCATGTCAGTATGTCAGTTCTTGTAGATAAATTCAAAGAGGCCAACCTAATAATTGACATTGCTTTACCTATATCAGTCCTTCCCAAAAGGCTTTCTTTATAGTCAATCTTTTGCTTGGCTCAGACCAACTCATCACAGCAACTTCACATACATTAAGTAAATATGTCTGATATTTTATCTGGTCTCGAGGTCTAGGTTTTCTACTTACAACATTAACAAGTTGTCTTATGCAATCAGATACCAGGTATGATATTTATATCATTTGCTGTCATTTTCTATGCTTACAAATTGTTATAATTTCTGGCTTGATAATGAAGAGATATTTCATTGAATACATACCATCAAGAAATCCTCTGAAGTTATTATACAATGTTCTTATCTTTGCAAAGAAAAACAAGTATCCTGTACAGCGCTCTGCCTTAACTTATTGGGAAGAAACGTATCCTTCTAGAATTGATTTAGGGAAAGAAAAGTATGGTGGACCTTTCTTAGAGGAAGAAGTTGAAGATGTAAAAAACATTGCTTCGAATGTTACCACTAGTAGCTGTTATTACAATGATATCATTTCCTGCTATACCTATTGGAGAACTAGCAACAACAAAACAAACATTTGGACAATGCTTATTTGACTCATCTTACTTCCTTTATTACTCCGTAAATGTCTCGCTCATACCACTTTATCAGTTTATCAAAAAATACTTTCAATATCACATAACAATACTTAAAACAATTGGTTTAGGCATTTTAATGTCTACTATAAGCAAAATTGCATTTGTCACTTTAGACTTGTACTTTAGTCTACAGACAGAGAATTCTAATCAAACATGTGCACTTGAAGGAACATTTAATGTAAGCAATCAGAATGAATACCTACACAATACTTACATATGTTAGCACCAAACTTTATTGGAGCATTTGGAGCTATTTTAATTCTGGCAGGTGGTCTCGAATTTGTCTTTGCTCAAGCACCACATAGTATGAAAGGACTTCTCATTGGTTTTTATTTTGGAATTTCAGGCTTGTATGAATCAACTGGTTGGATAATAGTAAATGTCTTCAAATATCTTAAGAAAAGTTGGATACCCAGTTGTGAGTTTTACATCTTCTCTGTGAATGCAATGGTAATGTTGACCAACCTCTTGCTCTTTCTTGTGCTAAGCAAAAAGTATAAATTGCGCAGTCGTGGTGACATATTCAATCCAAATGTTATTGCAGAGAATTTTTATGAGAATGATTTTCTTCGAAGACAAAAGCATGAGGATTATAAACATTCTAAAAATTATGCATAATTTATGCTATTTTGTAATAGTATAGTATATATTATTACTTATTATTATATCTGACTTTAATTTTTTAAGCAGTGCCTGTTTCCAGCAGGTTTGTACTTTGCTATGTATGAAACTGATCCACCCCTAATATACAGTCATCAATTTTTATAAATGGAAATTTCAAAGGTTTCTTTATTAATGATTTTGCAAATCAGGATGGAGTAAGTCGAGACATGTCTAGAGTTTTCGTCCCATTAATAATTAAGTTGGAGATGTTGTTGTGGTAGAACGAGGAGTGGTCCTATAAAATTTGAATATATCTAATAAACCAATCAAACTTGTTAAACCATTTAAAGAATTATTATCTGATAAAATTCATGCTATGCTTTGTAATACCAATTGCATGTTTCATGTATACCATACAACTAAAGGAAGTTCATGGAATGTTCTCTATAAAACACTGATCAGTTATACCAACATTCCTTACCAGTGGTTATTTAGATTTCATTAAAAAAGTTAAGATTTATAAAAAAACATGTTGTGTTGCCCAAACGATTCCTACTCGCTCACCCACTCAGGCTTCCACTTAGGCTCCAGGATTCCCTGCTATTGCTAGCTGGGACCGCCACCTGGCTTGGTAACCCTCGTCTCCGCGAGGTAATCCTGGCTGGAGCATCGCCCTAACTTAAAACCAGCCGTACGGGATTCCAGCTCTTAGGGAATTTCGCATTCAGGAACCGGGAACCACAAATACACCAGCCTCATCTCGTTTTAAAGGGAGACTACCAGCCCTATCCTAGTCGGCCTTTCGGATACTCCGAAGAGTATGCTGGTAACCATCTCAGAGGTCTGATGCATTGTAGAACGCTGGCCCACAACACAACCTATCCAAGGTTGTTTTCGTTTCCTTTTATATGTACTGCAGATTTTGTCTTCGTGCTCTTGTGGGGCGCAACCCTGTCGGTAATGAATCTCATTAACGGTAACTGTGAATATGTTTAATGGCAGTCAGCGATAGCACTGACGAAGTAAAAAGCCTGTAAAAAATAACTAAAACCAAATACTTTTAGTTAAAGTTAAGTCACTCATAAGCAACTAGAAACCTATAGCTTCACAAGAAACTACATAATGGTTATTGAATTGTCATACTTAAAATTTTGTTTTAAGAGTTTTGCATAATTTGGATGAACACATCTACAATACCAATATTCACTATCAACAATGGGACACAGCTTAATGTAATACAAGTTTTCATCTTGCATACAAAATCAAAAGTCAACAGAAACTGCCATCCAATAAAAGATGCAGATTATTTATTATGTTGATATATCTTTATCAAAATAATATTATAAATTAATATTAGTACAAACTACACATGCAATACAATTTCTTACATAGCCACTCTGTCTAGCAATTTATGCTGTCACAAAAAAATGATTGATTAATAATGGTGAATCTAAATGTCATCATATTATGTAACGTTTGTCAGCATAGTCCTAAACAACATTATAAACACATCCAAGAACAGATTGTGCATCAGTATAGAAGTCAAGAGTTTTAATTTTTTAAAAAATCAAGTAGCAAATTTCAATTAATAATAGATGGAAAATTCATTTTACGCACAGCCATAAAAAGTAGGCGATACATTGTTAGTAAGGCACCAGGTAAAAGATAAATAAACATGTAAATTGAAAAAGAAACAATATGACATCCGATATGAAGCAAAAATGTTTATTAACTTATTATCCATTCATCATTCTGTTCACATTATGTTTCTGTGTGCATATATACTAAATATATAGTCACGCAATAATGTATTTATTCATTTAACTCTATTGTACTTATTCATCTATTTTAATTGTTTACAATTTATATATTATTCGTTTAATATCAGGACAGTAGAGATATGATTGATATCTCATTTTCTCTCTGGTATGATTAAATGCGAAGGAATAGATTGATGTGAGGTGGATGTTGTAAATCAGTCTGATGTTTAGTTTAACTTCTTTGTTAACAAAGCTTTTATTTCTTTTAGGATGTGTTTCTTTTGTTAAGATACTTTTGTTGAAAGAGAGAAAGAGAGAAGCTCATGTTAGTGATCCTAGCAAGACCTCCTTTGTGAACTTAACATGATATTTAGAGTATGCCAGTACATGTGCATGTATAATTTATTGTGTTCTAATCAGTATTATAATGCAGATGATGCCATGTTATTCAAACATTATCTTTGATGCCTTCCATTAGTAATAAATGTGATAATGAATGGTCTGGTCACACATCTGAACCTCTGTGTGTTTAAAAAGCAATTATATTTGCCATACCTTGCACGTAAGTGATTTACAGTTTTTTTCCATAATTAAATAAGGACACTAGTGTGTTCTCACATGTACAATAAAAATCTTTCATTTTAAAACTCAATCATCAATGGTCATCTCGTTTATGCATCCATTGTTTACTTCTATCTATTTATTCATTCAACAGTATTGTTTTATGAGTACCAAAATAAACTTTTACTATGAAGTAACTCCCTTTTCTTTTTTAGGAAGTTAAGAAACTACTTCAGCACCATAATAATATACTCAACATGACTAACTCAGAATAACATTCAACCACTTTTTGAGGTCTATTATTGTTCTTATGGTAGCCAGAACTCAAACAGTAGACCCTAATTAATGACTAACCCTAATTAACCTCCAATTAATGCTGATCCTTATCGTATTAAGTAGAAAGAGATACTACTACCAATATATCCCTAAATATAAACCAATTATGATATCATTACTCCAATACTTTATGACGAGACACTTGTCAAAAAACAGTAATAAAATTTGAACAATTTTGATGACTGGTCACTATCAATCAGTTATGTTGAATTATTAATAATGCCTCAGCTTGGTAGTTAACTCTTAAATGGAAAGGAAAGTAGTATTAATTAACAATTTTATTGGTTATGACATCATAGTTAGTAACTTCCTGCATCTGTACTTGTATATATGTGAGTTGTACTCATACTTTTCTTAGTCATAATTTTATCTAATTTTCTAGTTTTATTGTGGTACTCTATCTCCCCTGTCAACTTCTTATTACACATTGATATTACAACTGTTGTAAGAATAATAATAACAATTTTACCATCTTAACAATTATTTTAAATGCTACAATATGCTATTTCTGTGTCAGTGTTGGCTAATGGTTCTCAATTATATAGTTAACTTTTCTATCATAACAAACATTTTCATGTTTATTTACATCTAGTGTCAAAACAGTTAACAATTACAAATAGTTACATGTCATCTTTTACCCTACTTAGCATGTGACTACTTATCACAACAGACACATGACATAAAACAATCTTTCACAATGATCACAGTCAATAATACAATTTATAAACATGTATGATTAATAGTGGGCATACAGATTATTTAATTGACAGCTTTTCATTTTGTTTGACCTTTTCTATTGAATGTTACATCAACATATATCGCTCTTACTTCTGCTAGGATTGTTAAAATCTCTGTCTAGTTCTTCAAATAGGGTGTGGTTTAACCTATCATTGACATAGATCTACTTCAAGATTCATCAACTTTTAATAAACATCTGTTGGTTCCTTTGGAGATCCCTAGAAGTAACAAGACCTTATAGAGAGTGAATTTTTTAACTCAATACCACTCCATAGTATTTTTTACATACTCTGGTTGTACTCAGTTTTGAAACACACTGCCATCATGAACTGGTGTCATATCTATTATACAATATCAGTTATACTATGTTATCTACAGTGGATATACTACTTCCTCTGAATATTATGTCTCTGTAGCTCCTAATGGGGTACCTTGTCCTCCTACTGACCTACCTTGTCACAACCTGTCTTTCTATGTTGCTGATTATACATCTTTCTTACTAATGACACAATATTCTATTTTCTAGAGGGAACTCATTCTCTACAAGGTACATTAATATCAGTAATGTAAGTAATATAACACTACAAGGACTGGGTCATATAGAACAAGGTTATCATGAGACAGCTATACAATCTACTTCAATAATAGCATGCAGTGACAACAACAGAGGTGGTATAGCGTTTATTAGTGGTAAAGGTGTTGCTATGAAATCATTAACAATAGCAAACTGTGGCATTTAACTTGAAGTCATATTGTAATGTTAGTTTATTCTTTGTTGACGTCTATAATGTCGCATTGGATCAGGTATCTATCCAAGAATAGTTCAGGTTACGGACTTTTTCTTTACAATGCTTTTGATGTGTTAATTTCTAATTCATCATTTGCTAATAATGGAGCTCTTAAGCTCGATGGTGGGAACCTATTGATACTCTTTAATGACCATCTTGTAAGATTGTTCAGAGTTAGTATTGTTAAATCAAATTTTACACTGGGCTTAGGAGCTGGCATAGTTTTTGCTATGTTATAATGAAGCTAAAGGTAACCATTGAAAACAGCACATTTTCACATAATTTTGCCTTGTATGAAGGAGTAACAGAGACTAGTTTATATGAAGGTGTTAGTATTGAGTTTTAATAACTACACTATTTATAACAATAGTGTTTAGCATGATGGAGGAGTGCATACATTGAATCATATTGGAATAGTATATTGAGTTTAGTAATTGCAATATATACAACAATACTGCTAAACATGATGGAGGAGGATATATATTAGATCATATGGGAATGGTAGTATTGAGTTTAGTAACTGCACTGTATACAATAATACTGCTAAGAATAATGGAGGAGGAGTATATATTAGATCATACGGAAGTGGTAATCTTGAGTTTAGTAAATGCACTATGTACAACAATCATCCTAAGCCTGATGGAGGAGGAGTGTACATTAGATTGTATGGCAATGGTAATCTTGAGTTTAGTAACTGCACCATGTACAACAATGCTCCCAAACACAATGGAGGAGGAGTGTACATTAGATTGTATGGTAATGGGTAGTGTTGAGTTTAGTAACTGCACTATGTACACAATACTGCTCAGTATGATGGAGGAGGCATGTATATTTGTTCTTATGGTGGACATAGTAATGTTTGACTTCTGTAACAGCACTATATACAATAATATTGCTCAGTATGATGGAGGAGGTGTGTACATTTGTTCATATAGTGGATGTAGTAGTATTAAGGTTTGTAATTGCACAATATACAACCATTCTGCATACGGTGGATCAGGTCTGTGTGTCCTCGCTTCTCGAGCTACTTCAAAACTAGCTTTCATTTTACTAACGTTATATTTCATTTTTAATAAAGCTACTTAACCAATAAGCTTGATAATTTGCAATCAGCTATAGTATTACTTAACACAATATTTATATGGGGGATAATGTAACATTTGACCCCAATTGAAGTTAGTAATCATAACACAACTGGTTTAGTACGAAAAACAAGGGGTTTCAATTGCCAATTAACATTTGGTAAATATAGCATATTTGTAAACAATTCAGGTGTTTATGGTGGAGGCATTGCCTTATATGAATCTTCCCAATTATTAATAAAACAGCAAGCAATTATTTCATTTGTTAATAATTATGCTAGTGAGTCTGGAGGAGGGAATCTTTGTATCACAAGTATTTGTAGAGTTCATCACTGATTGCTCCTTTAAAGTTATTACTTCTCATTCTCCTTATAATAGTTCTGTATTATATTTTGTAAACAATACAGCTGGCATATCTGGTGACGTCTTGTATGGAGGTAAAATTGATGATTGTTTGAATACACTCAATTTTGATACTCTTTTTCACTACCCTGCACAGACAGGTCCATCAGCAGTGTCATCAGATCCTATCCAAGTATGTTTTTGTGAATCAAACAAACAAAATTGCTCAGTTTCAAGCATTAATATAATGGCAATGCTGGGATTGACGTCAGAATATCACTAGCTACTGTTGGTATAAAGGATGGCTTAACAGAGGGTGTAATAAAATTGGTAACATCAGAAAGCTCATCCAATGTGCAACTGCCAAAAATAGACTAAATGCAAGCTGTACCAATGTAACCTTCAAAGTATATGCAAATCCGAATCAGTAAATGCAACAGAGATCTCTGTAACTCTAGAAAGCTCAATTAAACCTTTATCTGACCCAAGAGCTAAAGTTGTTAAAAGTTAGCATTGAGTCCTGTCCAACTGGGTTCCCATTGGTAAATGACACATGTATTTGTAGATCTGAATTAAACACACCTTCAGTAATTTGTGATATTAATACTCAAATTATAACTAGAGATGGTGATATGTGGAGTGGTTACAAAAATGACTCAGACTGTCTTATTGTACATCCAAGGTGTCCTTTTGATTATTGTAATAACGGAAAAGTTGATTTTAAAGTCACCTCTCCTGATCCTCAATGTCTTCACAAAAGGTCTGGTATACTCTGTGGACAATGTACTAAAGGACTCAGTCTCATGTTAGGTTCCAATCAATGTGGACAATGTAATAATGACTACTTAGTACTACTTATTATTCTATTTGCTGTGGCTGGTATAGCACTGATAGCTTTTGTCGTTGTTTTAAATTTACTGTGTCTGTGGGTACCATCAATGGACTTATATTCTATGCTAATGTTGTTAAAATGTATGAACCCATCTTTTTTCCTGATGGTCCCATTTCATATCTTAGTCAGTTTATTTCCTGGCTTAATCTAGATCTGGGCATTGAGACTTGTTTTTTTATGGTATGGACTCTTGTGGTAAGGCATGGCTTCAGTTTATCTTTCCAGCATATGTTTGGTTATTTTAATACTTATCATAATATTGTCACGATATTCTAGCAAAGTGGTTCGACTTGTAGGAAGACAAGCAATTCAAGTACTATCCCCATGATACTTCTTCTATACCAAACGATACGTACCGTATTCCAGGTCCTCCATCACACAATATTCAATGTGAAAGTAATAATAGTGTCACATTACTAAGGTGGTACATTGATGCTAATGTCAAAATATTTGACAGGTTGTCATTTACCATTGTTTTTTTGTTCTCACTCACTGTAATCATTTTTAACTAATTGTTCCTTATACCTTCTACCCTTCTCACAATACCATTGTGTTTTGAAGGACCTCTGTTCAAAATACATGTGCCGCTGTCGAAAGTTGTCAACATACATGAAGCCTTTCTTTGATGCATATGGTGGTCCATATAAGGACAAGTGTCGTTTTTGGACTGGATTTTTACTATTAGTTCGTGTTGTCTTAGCACTGGTTGTGTCTCTAGATACCAAGGGTAACTATAAGCTTGGATGTATTAACATCTTTTTTAACCATTATTGTATCAATGTATACTTCCTACTGAAGGAATTTATCGACATATACCTTTGGCTGTCTGGAAATGTATTTCTTTAAATCTCATGTTTATGTCTTATATGAACATACAAACCTGTCAAAAAGTCAAGTCAAGGCAAACATCAAGTATTGTTTTTAGTATCATTATCATTTGTGTGTTCTGCGGTATTATAGTTTATCATTCTGGGATCATTTTTAAAGTCTTGTTTACGAACCAATTACAAAAATCAAGAAAATATTTAAGAAGCATATACCACATCCTATTACTGATGGTACAGATACTCCTTTACTTGTCCTGGATCCCCTGCTTTAATATGTGAAACTAGTTCAGTGTCAGTGGGTGTCATTAGGAATGAGACGAACACTACTATTTGATGATGATTAGTGTTCATGCTGACAAGATTTACTGAGTTTCATGTCACTTGTATTTGTCTTGTCTTGTTCTTCTAATTCTGCATTAGTACGGAAATAAGAAACCCATTATACTGTCTTTACAATTGATTTATTCAAATGTACTTTAATTAGTGTTCATTTTACTATGCTATTTTTTGTTAATAGTATGCTATGTATGTATGTATTTATAACTTATCTTTTCCTCATAAAAAAAACAGTTAATATTTATGTACATATAGTGACAAATCATTTGACAATTTTGTGAGAGGTCATTTCTTATGGCACTCAATGGGTAACTACTTATTATAAAAATCACATCACACAAAACAAAATTTAATTTGATTGCACTCAGTAATTATGTATGGCAATATTTTCATCAATAATGTTAGGTTGAATAAAAGGTAGGGTGTACCTTAAAGTTCCAAATTATGACAGAGTCATCATTTTTTTGGGCTTAAAAATTCCTGTATTTACCTAATTCAAGTAACTTCAGAATACATTTCTTAATCTATATCTTTGTATATACCACTACTAATCTTCGAGTGGTGTGAAGGTCGCATAACTTGTCTGTATCCCTTACCTTTACTCTCTAACCTTTATTACTCTTTGGCCAGTGTGTAATGTAATAAATGACAGGGGATACATAAATGATGATTATCTGTCTATCTATCATAGTTTTGTATCCTACAACATGAATTTATTCTCTAAAATCACTAGAGGCATATAGTTCATTGTCTACCAGTTTAGTATAGGCACACAATAAGATAAATTGTTGCTAATTATGCATAATACATACTGTCAGCATGAAAGTACGAAGCAACAATGTATTCCATTAATGATTATATTGTTTTTTTTTAAATAGACAAGCGAACTTTGGTCAATATTACAATGTTATATTGACAAGTTGACCTCAGACTATAACAGTGACTTATATATGTTCATAGGTTGAATCAATTGTTGGATAGTTTATGAGACCTGTTTGCAATAAGGGACCACTTCTGGCAAAACATTTTTGACCAGATTTGTGACAAGAGACCACTGTTAAAGCAACTCAAAAACAGTTGCCGTAGATCACTATACTATCCATTGTAACTGTATATATACAAGACTGTTTTTAGGTATATTAACAGTGGTCTCTTTTTCAAACTCAGCTCACAACGTTTTGACTGAAGTGGTCCCTTCTTGCAATCAGGTCACATATATTATTTCCAATCAAATTCCCAATAAAAAGCATAGAAATTCATCATTGAGTAAGCAGCATATAATACAGGTTTTGTGTTAAGTATACACCAACTACTATTTCATTTTAAAAATATCCTATCAACATTGACTAAACATTTGTTAACATACCATCAGATTGACTGCTTAGTCAATCTGATATGATGCTAGGAATGAAAACAAGATTATGATTACTTTATTGCAACTTATATAACCACATATTGATTAATTATTTGATTGGTCCTTTTTACAAGGAATCAAGACTCATACCCAAATTAAATGTGATGTATTATTGATTACTAAGCAACAGATGTGCAATATAACCACTTCATGAGTGCAAGTAGTACTATGCTAAAATATTGTATGCATAGATATATGTACACATAGTTATAAGTATGCATTGTATATTAAAGTGAGATAGGATGATTTTGTCATATGCGGGTCCATTTCATTTGTTGGTTTCAAAAATTACATACAATAATAACAACACGTTGGCACACTACAGGAACTATTTGAATTTTGAATCAAAAAATAAGAAAACCTTAAAAATGTTAACATTATAAAAAATATGAATGTGTACATAACATTTTCCTTAAATGAAAGAATGTTAAGTCACTATAGTGGTAATTTGAGAGTGATGACTAACTTTATTGACTAAGAGCAACAACTATACATAAATCAATAAGCTATGTAGAATAGAAGGATTTGGTGTTGTACAAAGAAATACCAAACAACACATTGGCTACAAACAATGGCCCTCAACAAACATGGAAAATTAGTATTTCTAAATGCAGTCTAAGTTACGAGTTTATTACACTATAGTGAAATATAGTTTTTTGGTTAATTGTCTGAATTATAAGGTTTAGAGGTTGCCATTGTGTATTATTGCCAAATCTAAGTTATCATAAACATCAAACTTCATTTTAAGCAAACTGTCAAGCATTGGAATATAATTTGCTACTAAGTTGAAAGTAAACTTAATCAGCTATTCAGACGATTTTTCACCATCAGTCTGTGTACATTATAAAATACTATATGCTTACAGGTGGTCCTTATGGTGTTTAATAAACAGCTGTGCGAATAAACAGCTAACTACTCTACTACTATGTCCAACCTATCTTCATTTCCTAAAACACGCCATTTTGTCTCTATTATGGCTAGTTCTATCACAGTTAATGACTCCTTCACTATTCTTTTTCTATTAAAAGAAAAAGATGAGAAAGTAGAGTATCTTCTCTCGATGTCTTTCAACTTATTTAATTGTGACCTTTTTCTTTTTCTCTTCCTGTTGCTGGTCTTTATGCAGACATAAAATTTGGACGTTTCAAGACAGCCATGTTCAATCTTGTATTGGCTTCTTCAGTGACTTGTCTCATTGCTGTCATGTCAGTTGTTGTAGATAAATTCAAGGAGTCCAACCTAATAATGTACATTGCTTTACCTATATCAGTCCTTTCCCATAAGGCTTTTATTATAGTCAATCTTTGCTTGGCTCAGAAGCCAACTCATCACAGCAACTTCACACCAATTAAGTATGTATGTCTGGTATTTTATGTGGTCTAGAAGTCTAGGTTTTTCTACTTACAATATTAACAAGTTGTCTGGTGCATCAGATACCAGGTATGATATTTATATCATTTGCTGTCATTTTGTATGCTTTACAAATTATTATAATTTCTGCTTGACATTGAAGAGATATTTCATTGAGTATATACCATCAAGAAATCCTCTGAAGTTATTATACAATGTTCTTATCTTTGCAAAGAAAAAACAAGTATCCTTTACAGCGCTCTGCCTTAACTTATTGGGAAGAAACACACCCTTCTAGAATTGATTTAGGGAAAGAAAATATGGTGACCTTTCTTAGAGGAGGAAGTTGAAGATGTAAAAACATTACTTCGAATGTTACCACTAGTAACCTGTTATTACAATGATATCATTTCCTGCTATACCTGTTGGAACGACTAGCAACAACAAAACAAACATTTTGGACAAATGCTTATTTGACTCATCTTACTTCCTTTATTACTCAGTAAATGTCTTCCTCATACCACTTTATCACATCAGCTTATCAAAAAATACTTTTCAATATCACATAACAATACTTAAAACAATTGGTTTAGGCATTTTAATGTCTACTATAAGCAAAATTGGATATGTCACTTTAGACTTGTACTTCAGCTACAGACAGAGATTCTAATCAAACATGTTCACTTGAAGAAAAACATTTAATGTAAAGCAATCAGAATGAATACCTACACAATACTTACATTATGTTAGCACCAAAAACTTTATTGGAGCATTTGGGGGGGGAGCTATTTTAATTCTGGCAGGTGGTCTCGAATTTGGTCTTTGCTCAAGCACCACATAGTATGAAAGGACTTCTCATTGGTGTTTATTTTGGAATTTCCAGTTTTTATGCATCAACTGGTTGGATAATAGTAAATGTCTTCAACTATCTAATCAAAGATTGGGATACCAGGTGTGAGTTTTTACTCTTCTCTGTGAATTCAA
>NW_024535149.1:0-14151 GCF_016097555.1 Gigantopelta aegis
ACAATGACCTACACTACTTGTGCATTACTATACACACCCTTGCACTACCCATTCATTAGTATACTAGGAACTATAATATTATACCCATCCCATAGACCAGGATAGCACATATCATGGCATTATTTTGATATATCAGTTGTGGTGCACATGGCTTTGGAATGAGAAAAAGTAAAGCAAAATAAATATAGCACATTGAAGATAGCAGTTCTCATTTAGTGTTAATTGGTCAGTCTGCCAGTACAGACTGTTGCACGATAAATTGTGTGTGTGTTTAGCGTCATGCAAGTTAACTTTTAAATAAGCCGTTTTTTTGTTTTACACCATGAAATATGGAACGCCATTTAAATGGGGCCGATGGGCTATCTGAATTTGTTTTGCACAACACATAAATGGTTTATACGAATCTTCAATTCTCAGAGGCATCTTGAAAGATTTTCACATTTAGATCAGATGTAACTCAGTTGTGTCTTCTTACACTAACAATGACCGTATTATAGCATAAGATAAGGCCAAAAAAAAAATAGGTGTGTTTTCGATTGCATCCCCCCAAAAATTAGGGTAGGTAGGTAGGTTTATTTTTTATTTTTTATTTTTTTCCCCCCTTCCCTTTCTTCCTTAATGTGTGTGTACTTGTATAACATTATCTATAAATAATATATATGGATTTGTGGCATTTGATCGAAATAACCTGTACCAAGGCTATGTTTGTACATTCGGTTACTTCCGTGACCAACCAAGCTGTTCGGTGGTAGCTAATCAGGGGAAGGAACTCTATTACAAAAGCTTTTCCTCAATGTTTTTCGGAAGGGATTGTGCAAATGTATCGTATAAATTAATAGTACGTAAACAATGTGCAAGGAAGGAATACTCTTGTTTGGTGATGTTGTCCTCTTTTTTTTTTTTTTTTTTTTTTTCTTTTTTTTTTTTCAGTTTAAGAAAACAAATTAGGGTCGGGGGGGGGGGGAGGTTAAAACTAGGGACGGTCGGTCGACCGGAAACACCTTTTTTTTTTTTTTTTTTTTGCCTAATGTACAGGTAATCATGATATTGAGTTACAAGAAATATGGACACCATTATATGATTGTAGCTTTAAAATTGGATGACTTGTACTAACTTGCAGTGCTAAACATTTAGACTCAATTAAACTGTCATGTGATAAACTACTGAAAAAAAACATAATGTAATTCAGTGACATGATCTTGACATATTGTACTTTCAGTTGGTAGGGCCAGAGGAATTATTGGTTAACTGGATGGTAAAATAAATAGTGGACCTTTTCTCTCTTTTTTCCTTCTTCTCTCTTTTTTTTTTTTTTTTTTTTAACTAAATATTAATTGTTGAATGTTTTTGTTTTTTCCAGCTGCCTGTTGAAGAAGATATTGATCTTAGTGATGTTGATTTAGACGATATAGGGAAGGAAGAGTTGTGATGAAATGTGGATGTTTTGTATATAGAGTATCATTTATTTTTTAAGAATACAAGATTTGTGTGAATGCTACATTAGTATTGCGGCAGTTTATGTTTACTGACCACAATGACTAACAGTTACTTCTCAGACAGTGTTTTTTAAATCAAATCGACCCCTTTTTTCTTTTTTTTTTACATGAAACAATGACAAATGTTTATTTCACTACATGCAGTGTATATGCCTTTTTCTTTTTTAGCACTAGTTTATTTTACTCATACTATATGCCTGTGTTAAAAGTAGAAAGCAATGGTTAAAAGGTAAACCCTTGCTGTCACGTGGTCATAATTGTTTTTTTTTCGAAACCAGTGAAATACTAATTGCTCAAACCAAATTGCATGATAATCGCTTTAAAAAGAAAATCTCAGGTAAACGTTTTGTTTTTTTTTTTTTGAAAGTTCTGAATGTTTTTGACTTTAATGTATAGTGCAATGGTTTACGCCATTTTGAGACTGCCTTGGTTACAAGTTGTATTTTTTAAATAAATGTTAAAAACTAAACATACCTGAACGCCATCACATTTTTCCCCCAATAACTAATGTTTATTCAGGTTTTGCCAGTTGAGTGACTATTTCTATGTTAAAGTAAAATAATATTTTAATCTACTACTGATATTACTCCCAAACCTAATGTTTATTCAGGTTTTGCCAGTTGAGTGGCTGTTTATTCCTATGTAGATATGTTGATGTAAATGAATCTACCACGAACATGGTCGTGTCTGATACTATTTGAAAGTTGACTGAATGTTTTAACCCTGTGCTGTCTCGACCATCAAGTGAGATGTGTGTTCAGTTGATATGTGATAATCACGGCCCAAGGGTTTAGCTTGTCATTATTTCAGTATTGGATAAAGCTGCAATCATTTCCTTAAAATCCTTACTCCCATGGATTGGTTTTTAAAAATCTTGGCTTTAGAGGATCTTTTTGGGCTAATGCCATACAAATTGTATATGTGTGACATCATCGGAGCATTTGAATGTGGACTCTCTAGTTTTATAAGTGTGGTCCTTGGAACAATTTTTGTCAAGTATTTCGCATTAAAAATCCTATGTATTGGTAAATAAGATACATGAAAAACTTCACTACTAATAATCTCAATGATTTTCATCTTTATGTCACAAAGATTGTTATTAGGGCATGTAGTTTAATCTAGTTTGTTTTGTTTGGGTGGTTTACTAACAGTTGTTAAAAGCGATGTTTAAAAAAAAAAAATCAATATGTCCATGCCTTCGATGGACTTCTTCTGTCTATTTAGAGTTAACTTTAATCTTTACAGAGTATTTGGTTTTGTGCAGGTTGCTATCCAGACTTTCACTCATGATGGTCGGCTTAGGTCAGACCCAAAGGACAAACATTGCGCTGTTAGCCACTGTCTGTAATACTATAATAGTAATGAAGTCATGACTTTACAAAATGGCATGTTAGTTCACCACCCACAAATATCTAGACAGAACCCTTGACACTGCATGTTGGAGTGCAACCATCTTTGTCTGCCTCCATTTGTTCTGTACTTCTTAACCTTTCCCATTCTACCACCCTGTCGTCTCCTCCGACCCCATCACCTTCCCTCTTTTTAACCCATTTTCTACCAAGTACTGCCCTGTAAGTCCTTTTTCTTGCCCCAGTCTTTATACACCTAGGATGTATTGCTCATCGTGGTGAGTTTTATTTTTTATCACATATTTTGGAAACACTGAGATAGACTTTAAACTAAAATCTGTTTCACTGGTGTCGCCCCCAACTAAGCAGCAACTCCATTGATTCCTTCGGACTTACCTGTATTGGCTGTCAAACGGTTCATTACTGTTCATTGTTTCTTATTTTATTGTTATATGAAGACTTAAAATGTTATACATGTATTTGTAAACATCTATAGTCTGTCCCACGGGGAATGCCTTTTTTCATGCTATAGAATTTACTACAAGTTATTTCTGAGCCGATTGTTTTGTAAATGCACACAAAAATAGTATTTTTGTGTTATTTCCAAAACACTTTTACTTTTCTTCTTATATCAAATCAAACTGAAATTATTTACAAAAAAAGAACAGTTTTATAGGATGATGGGACAGACTATAAGTAGGCTATTTCACAGATATTGGGGTGGGGTGGGGGTATAAACAATAAAAGGAAAAAAGTACTAGGCTGTTATTATAGTGAGCAAAGCTTTGTATGCAAAATGGGTGTACATTTTGAAATGTATTTTACGCAAAAAGTTGAAAAATAAAACATGCTTTGAGACTATATCTTTGTTTCTCACTTGATGAAGAAATATTGCATGCCCTTGTAAAACTTTATTAATTTTTGTCAGAAGTGTAATAAATATTCTTAGTATATACGTGTGTGCATGTGCATATATATATATAAAATGTCAAAAGGATAATTCCAGAATTAAATTAAATATAATTAAACCCTTCTCTCTTTATTTGGCAAATGTTTGTTATTGAAAATTTAACGAGAGTTATCTTTGCACGAACGTGATTATACTTGCTTGATGTTCGTAAATCTACCAGTGTTAATAAGTGTCTACATGTACACTGGTGTTTTATTGTGGACGTTAAAGTGCTATTTGTACCCAATGGTGCTGTATTAAGCCTGGGTTTCATTACATCATCGGTGTGGTCGGGACTATTTGAGTGTTCATTCATCTCTTGGATGTTGTTTTGTTTGTTGATGATGTATGACATGTTTCAGCTGAATAAATATTAACTATGGAAACATTTATTTTCATAGTCTGTTTTAAAGTTATTGATATCATTATTTCTCTTGTAATTGTTTTCCAAGAATGAAACTACTATCTTGTCGATCAGAAAAAGAAAAAATCATTCGCTGCTTTTCTGAAGGAGTAGCATGTGTGCTAACAGGTTACTCTTCGATTAGCAGCAAGGGATCTTTTATATGCACCATCCCACAGACTGGGTAGTACATACCACGGCCTTTGATATTCCTGTCGTGGTGCACTGGCTGGAACGAGAAATTGCCCAATGGGCCCACCGACGGGGATCGATCGCACACCGACCGCGCATCGAGCGAGCGCTTTACCATTGGGCTACGTCCGTCCCCTCAACCCTAATAGATAAAGAGTCGACTGGCGACTGGATTTTTTTGTTATCACTATAGACCATATGTTATGACTTGTACAATGTCATGTTTAACACTACGGGCCGAATTTACGAAGACGCTTTCTTATTGCAGGTGTTTAAGACTAAAATGTATGTATTACACGCGACAAACGGGCTTTGTAAATTCGGTCCATATGTATACGTGGTCGTTCAACAATCGCGTAACTCAAAATATAGCATTTAGAACGTTAAGGCCGCCCCCACCCTCTAAAATGATGTAACACTCGTCAGTGCACTAACGCCCCATCCCCAACCCCACCCTTACCCCGATTTCCTTGTCATAATCCAATAATCGCATTGCTTATTTAGTTTGGTAATGAAGTTTGTTTTGTTTAACGATACAACTAGAGGCAGGTAAGCAGCAAATTTATTGGCAACACTTTGCCTAACTTTAACTGGGTTTTTTTTTCTCAATAATGTTAATGAATGAACAGAAGTCTCAAGTTGGTAATGTAGGTTCTTGTATTTTATTTGCTAACATTAAACATGATTAATAAGTTAACAACATGGTGATACAGATAAAATATATATGTCTAAGCTCTTAGGTGAACGATAGAGTTGACACTGCGACAGATCCCCCCCCCCCCCCCCCCCCCCAGGGAATAACAACAGCGCTGTTCTCCCCAGGCAACACTCGGGCTAAGACCTCTGTGAATTGTTTCGTTAATCGGCATTTACCCTTTATTTTGTTATACGCTAAATTATATTCGGTAACTGCTGACATAATATTTAATAGGTATGTTTGTTGACGGACCAGGTATCAGCTGGGGACATCAATTAAATGTTCGTAGTGTTTTTGATGCAGTAATTTAATTTCACAATAATTGGTCTGATTGCTAGCATGTATATAAAGTACATTGGAATATAGTTGTAAATCTTCCACTATGATAGTGTATATGAGTTGGCATTTTGCAACAATCCCAATAGCGGGTCCGGATCAAGTTGGGCGTGTTCACCCTCTCATGCTGTTAATTTAGCTCAGCGTATCAGGGGCGTAGCGTGATCTGGGGGGGGGGGGGGGGGGGGGGGGGGGGGGGGTCGAATATGAACCGAGTGGACCTTTTTCTATTTTGTTTTTGCACCACCAGAAACTCCATATGTATAAACCTGTATGTTTTAGTTCTGAAAGCGGACTATTTGCTTCAGCGGGGGTGGGGTGGGGTGGGGTGTCGTCTGAACCCCTCTAGCCTACGCCCCTGCGTTTTAAGTCGAATAATCGCTCAATTTAAAAACAGGACACTAAAAAATACCCCTTAGTCATGGGCGTACATAGGATTTTGAAAAGGGGGGTTCCAAAATAGATTGCAGAGATATTGGGCATATATTTCTATGTTGAGTTTTGAAAAGGGGGGTTCCAAAATAGATTGCAGAGATATTGGGCATATATTTCTATGTTGAGTAAATATAATAATGTCAGATATATTAAATTATAAAAAAAGCGATTTCGGGGGGGGAGGGGGGGTTCGGTTGAACCCATCGAACCACCACCCCCCCCCCCCCCCCCATGTACGCCCATGTTAGTGGGGCATTTGTTGGTTCATGTAAAAAGTAGGTCATATATTTACTATACAAAACTGAGAATATCTCCAAATCGAAGTCCGATAGAACTATTGTTCCAAAGCTTATAAACATATGTTTTAAGTACCTATAAATCTACTGGTGTGTATATACAGAGTAGGCCTTTTGTTGGCCATATTGGCATTCAGTACGTTTGCAGAAAATAGATGTCTAGTCTTGTTTGAATCAACTTCACCACAGATTGGGTTTGAATATCTGGACCTTTTGAAGTGTATCCATGTCTCTAATGTGCGCAAGAAGCCACCAAGAATAGCTTATGTTATCTAATGCAAATAACCTGGGAACCAGGTTTTCCACTGACTACATAATTATATTTGGCAGTTGGACACTAGTAGGAAAAACAAACACCGTGTTTGAATTGGATTCACCACAAACTATATTGAATTGATCTTCAAGTTAAGAAAATTGAAGCTTTTTTCACACGTCCCTTCACGAAAATACGAATATCTTCTGCAGTGTGTAAACTGTGAATTGAGACAGGTATGATTTGGTGAGCTCTACTGGTATTGATAAGGGGTGCCGATGAAGAGTTGTGTAAACTGTGAAGTGAGACAGGTATGATTTGTCGAGCTCTACTGGTCTTGATAAGGGGTGCCGATGAAGAGTTGTGTAAACTGTGAAGTGAGACAGGTACGATTTCATCAGCTTTACTAGTATTGATAAGGGGTGCCGATGAAGAGTTGTGTAAACTGTGAAGTGAGACAAGTGTGATTTGATGAGCTCTACTAGTATTGATAAGGGGTGCCGATGAAGAGTTGTGTAAACTGTGAAGTGAGACAAGTGTGATTTGATGAGCTCTACTAGTATTGATAAGGGGTGCCGATGAAGAGTTGTGTAAACTGTGAAGTGAGACAGGTATGATTTGGTGAGCTCTACTGGTCTTGATAAGGGGTGCCGATGAAGAGTTGTGTAAACTGTGAAGTGAGACAAGTGTGATTTGATGAGCTCTACTTGTATTGATAAGGGGTGCCTGAAGAGTTTGTGTAAACTGTGAAGTGAGACAAGTGTGATTTGGTGAGCTCTACTGGTATTGATAAGGGGTGCCGATGAAGAGTTGTGTAAACTGTGAAGTGAGACAAGTGTGATTTGATGAGCTCTACTGGTCTTGATAAGGGGTGCCGATGAAGAGTTGTGTAAACTGTGAAGTGAGACAAGTGTGATTTGATAATATAACATCTTAATAACTGACTACCCACTGGCGTAACCGAGTTTATTGGGGGTTTTAAGGGCAGACTCTTAAGGACAGACATTGCACGTGTGGTCACGTGTGTGTACAGGGAGCAGGTGCAGACGTGTGGTCACGTGTGTTTGCAGAGCAGGTGCAGACGAAAGTGTGTGTGTGTGTGTGTGTGTGTGTGTGTGTGTGTGTGTGTGCAAACGTGTAGTCACGTGTGTGCAGAGAGCAGGTGCAGGCGAAGGTTGTGTGTGTGTGTGTACATACATACACATGCTCTATGGGAAAATATATTCGAAAGCATGCTCCTTACCCCTGAGAAACGTCGCTCGCCACAATTTACCCCCCCCCCCCCCCACACACACACACACCTGACCACGCGTCTGCATCACCTCCCCATCCTTACCCCTGCCCGCGCGCCTGCTGGAGGTATTTGGTACTCTTATAGCTACAAGTGTGCTCACTATTTATATAATTATAATTGTTTTATAATTAAAAAAAGTTTGTTTTATTTAACGACACCTGTTTTATAATAAGGGCAAGTGATAATGCTCCAACATGAATAAATAAATAACTGTGTGTGTGTGTGTGTGTGTGTGTGTAATATGTATAATAATGTATACATACACCCATACAAATTAATCTTAAAAAGAAAACGTAATGCAATAAATGTTTTATAACGACATTGAGCGGATTCGAACCTCAGACCCACTACTAACTGAGCTATTAAAAAAAGATTACATGGAGGTTGATTGGTTTGTTACAATTTTAATATTGTTGAGTCTTCATAGTGAAACGCTGTCCGTTATATTTAATTTTATTTAGTTTATTTTTCATTTTTATTGTATGGTTTTGTGATAGGCCTATGTACTAGTGATGTTTGTGGGATTTTTAAAATATCGGTGGCGAGCTATCCCATCTTGCTTTTCCTTTGTTTTTCAGCTTAGGGCTGAACTGAACTGGACTGACGATGTGAGCAGTTTACTCACTACTGCCATTGGTTGGTTTGGTTATATGCTGTTTGTATCATTTCAGAGAGACATGAGTGGGAAAATGTCGAATACGTTTGTTCAAAACTACGTATTTGTGCGAGAAAAAAAAATCAGCCGTCATCTAAAACTGAAGGTTTGTACCATGTCCTTATTTAACCTATTTAAACTGATATGGTGTATGCTAATAAAAATAACGTAGATAAACATGTAGGTTTGCGCAGACATTAGCCCTGTCTGACAAAATGTCCAATGATAAAAATATACACAGGTAATCACCAGTGACACAAAACATTACAACATTTTGTTATTTTGACATTGTCTAAACAGTGAGAAAGGAAACTCACCGTTACTAGATAAGACTGCTTTACTGAATGTACTTCACCACGAACAACCCATCAATACCATGAGTTTTTATATACCAGACCATAGTGAGCAGAATTTATTAAAAAAACAAACCCCATTATATTGATAGGCATGAGTTCGACTCTTACCCACTTTCAATGGTTTCATTGTAAGGTTAGGCGTAGGGTTAGTCTTAGAGACTGATATAGAGGGGTACGGGTCGAAATAAAAAAATAAAATAAAAATAATAATAATAAAAAACAAACTATGCACATTTTTACACAATTTGACCCAAATTGACCTGATTTCGATCTGAATTCAGCCCGCCCCCCTTTTGACTGGGTAGGCTTAGTCACGCTAAAAGTACACTTCAGGCTCGTAGGAACGACTTTGGGAGTGTGTGTGTGTGTGTGTGTGTGTGTGGGGGGGGGGGGGGGGGGCACTGACAAATCGGGTACAAACTCTATATCAGATTTTGGTTACAATGGCAAACATTAATGTGTAAAAAAAAAAAAAAAAAAGGCTCCAAAAGGGGGGGGGGGGGGAGCACGTGACCCCCGCTTCCCCCGGTTTCTACGGGCCTGGACTTCCCTATTACTAGTGTATACTAATGTTTCAATAAATTATCTAAATGAACACCTTAAAATAAACTCTAGTCTAATTCATAATAACACAAAAATAATAATTTCAACTTTGATATTCCAAAGTTTGTTGTATTACCGCAAAAGGTTTGACAGTAGTGACCCGGATGTACAATTAATAGTTATATTGAAGGTCAATTCGGCCATTGCTTTCATTAACAATGGCGTGTCAAAGTAAACACGTGGTTTACAAATGCTCAAATGTCACAAGAAACTTCGTTTTGCGACATGACGCGGCTTGACGCCTATGGACAAATAATTTGGGATGTACAAGGATTCTAATTATAACATTCATTTGGATCGACAGTCACCTAAAGTCGAAAAAATTGATATAAAACAGTAGGTAAGTTGGCTGATAGTAATAACGATCTCATACCAGAGTTTTGTGAGCGGCAGTTTACAATTATGAAAATCGTAATTCTCAACACTAATAATAATTACTAAAATACTGAATCCTCACAGTCCGTCCATGAATAATATATAACTTTTATTATTTGTTAATGCACGGACAGGTGTTAAACTGAAGGCCACATTCCCTTCTAGTGAGGGGTGGGGTGTCGGTGGTGGTGGTGAGTTCTTAATGTTGTGATGTTCATTATTAGTCCAGGAACATTAATTAGGGTTTAACCTGGAAATAAATAAATAAAAAGTAAAGTTTGTTTTATTTAACGACGCCACTAGAGCACATTGATTTTTTATCTTATCATCGGCTATAGAGGGTTACTCGTCATACTAGATTACCCACGATCCATAGCGGTCGGCCATGTTGGAAGGCATCAACACCTAATAATAGCTAGGCCTACTTGTCGAATCTTTTTGTTAGTTGTCATTCGTTCTTAACCAACATAATGCCGACTACTTGTGGCCCGCTACAGGAGAGACAATAAAGGATTTTTTTTAGGCTTCCTAGCATTATCGCGCGTCAAGGTGAAAAAACTAAAAAAAACTAGTGAAAGATGGAGGCTTTGGCTAGGTTACTTGGCTTTCAGCTATAAACCAATTGGACCTAGGACATGTCCTATTGATTATCTTATAACAAAAACTGACAGTTTTTGATAAAATTTTGTTGTGTGTTGTGCCCTTACAAACATGTACCCATCGGTTCTATTTAACTGAAGAATGGAAATCCCATCACACACCTGTAAATATGTTTTATTAGGACATTTATAATTGAAACATTGTGCTTATTTTATATGCACCATCCCAGAGACAGGATAGCACATACCAATCTAATTAAAATTAGCTCCACTATTACATGTGGATCTAAAGACAGCCAGTTGGAGTTCATGTCCACCAATCAAAACCTTACTTGCAGAATCCTGCCAGTGATTTAAAACTAACAACACTGCGTAGTCCCCAATGTCCAGGTAACATTTCTTCTATAAATAATAATTTAAATATTGACCAATCACACTTCGCCTTTTATAACGTTATTTGGGAGCATACAAATTCTAAAAATATCGGGGGCGAGTCTATTTTAGTGGCCGCAGTACAGCGAACCATACCAATACGTACGGGGTGGGTTATCAGTCTTCAATTTTACATTAAAAATTATTTGTTTATTTATAAAATTAAAAAAAAACTAAATCAGTCTTCAGTTTTACATTACAAATTATTTATTTTATAAAATAAAACATGTTTTAAGGCATTCGTAATTCACACGAAACATGTCGTATACCCTCAGGATAATTCGGAATGTTTTCAGGTGACTGTTATGTACAGGTGACCGTTAGACCAGGTTCAACTGTACATGGTGTCGTACACTACATAACAGCACCACAGTAGCAAGGCAATTGTTACATGCTCAGTAAATGTTTTTACATTTATTAATGAACCATATAAAATTAACATTGCATCTCAGTTAGTAACATTTTACAACTAGCTAACAGAAGTGGAGATTAAAAAATTAATTTTTTGTTGTCAGACATGCATGAGTAATACATACATGTATGTAAAAACTGGATAATAGTCGGCTTGAAATACAAATATTTCTTTTATATATTATGTCAATTAACAAAGGGCATGTCTAGGATTATTTTTATATAAAGATTTATATTTCTACTCACTTATGTATTAAAAAATATGCTGATAAATGTGTTTTTAGAATTGTTCGTAAAATATTGCACTGCATTCATTGTTGATGCATTAGTTGCATTATCAATGACTAAAACACATCTACTGAAAAAGGATTAATGTAATATTTGACATTAAGAGATAATAACCTTTCAAATAATACCAAACTTGTCTCAATTAAATGAGTTTTTAAAAATGACCTATTGGTTTACCTGAGCACAAATTGCCCACAAAGTAATTTGACCAAGAGTCGCAATAGTCACATATTAAACATGTACCAATTAATACCCATAGTTTAAAATGTGTTGAAGTGTTAGTAAAGAAAATTATATTACATTGCTGTACTTTCTTTCTCTCATAGTATTAACATCTGATTGGATGGACAGACAAGCCAGATCGCTGAGGTGTGTAGCTGCAGTATGGTTCATTGTTACTGCTGGTATCGATGTAATCGGTCAAAAAGAAGAAAAGAAGAAGATGCCAAGGTTTGTAATTTTACTGCATATGGGCAATTCCAGCTTAAAATGGAATTTTTCATTTAAAAAAATTAATTTGTCACTACAGTAATTGTTTTAATTATGTTATATAGAAGTATGTCTGAGCTTTATTAAATTATTTGGAGATTAGTGATTTGGCTTCAGTTGTTTCAGTTGTAGGCTTTTTAAGTTGAGTATTTACAATACGTTTTTTGATCTCCGCCATCTTATTTTTGAGGAAAGTTCCGACTCTTTATTTTACAGCTGAAATTTCAAATTTCAAAGGGACGGGATGGAGCCCACTAGTAAAGCGCACGCTCGATGCGCGGTTCGGTCTGTGATCGATCCTCGTTGGTGGACCTATTGGGCTATCTCTCATTCCAGCCAGTGCACCACAACTGGTATATCAAAGGCTGTGGTATGTACTACTCTGTCTGTGGGATGGTGCATATAAAAGATCCCTCATTGCTAATTGAAAAGAGTAGCTCATGAAGTTGCGACAAAGGGTTTCTCTCTCAATATCTGTGTGGTCTTAACCATATGTCTGGCGTCATATAACCGTAAATAAAATGTGTTGAGTGCATTGTTAAATAAAACATTTCTTTCTTTCTTCTTTTTTTTCAAATTTCAAAAATATTTTTATATTAGTAAGTGCTGGGTTTGCTCTGTTAAATACTTCATTAAATTTACATTTTAATATGTATTATTTTCAGAATCTGAACTTAAAATATCGAATTTGTTTACATTTGTTGCTGCATGCCACGCCCATAACAATAAAATGACAAAAGTTTATTTCATTTTCATGCATTAACTTACACATACCTATATTTTTTATTGCATTAATAACTGTATGAACTGTAAAAACTAATTAATTTGTGTAACTAACCCGTTAGACGTGGTATAACATATGAGGCCTGGCGTTGTCATGTTGGAACACTGCGTTGGCGTTGGCCATAACTGGAACGATGTGTGGCCGGAAGATCTGGTCAATGTAGCCCTGTGCAATTCAGGTTGCCCTGCACGTGGACCAGGTCAGTTTCTGCCAGTGTGTGAGATGGCTGCCCACACCATGACACTACCCCCCGCCGAATCTGTCCACTTCCTGCACGCAGTTTGCCGCATAACGTTCACCACGACGCCTATACACGCGACATCTTCCATCATGACGTCGGAGCAGAAATCTGGACTCGTCACTGAACCAACCTGTCTCCATCGCAGTTGAGGCCATTGTCGATGAATCTGGCACCACTGCAGTCGGAGTCGACGGTGTTGTGGTGTTAAGATGACACCTCGAACTGGACGTCTGGCACGAATTCCTACCTCACGTAGGCGGTTTCCGTACGGTTTGGTCGGATATCCTGTGCAAACCTGGTATGTGCTGCTGGCTGGGGATGGTGGCAGTAGTCAATCGTTCCCGAAGGTGGCGTACCCGGATGTAGCGGTCCTGCCCGGGGGTCCCTCATTGAGAATTGGTCGACCGGTATCTAGGGAGGTCACGTGTTGATCCATGTTGCTGGGTAACTGTCCCACAGTCTGGAGATGAGTGCTTGGGGACACATGGAATGCCCTGGCAACTTCTTTTTTCTGGATTCGCCTGCGTCTTGTCGGCCGTAATGGCATTGTTTCTCTGCTGTTCACTGAGACGTGACATGTCCTGGATTGTCAACTGTCGGCCAGATACAGAGGGCCAGGCAAGCGAAAACCCTGCACTTTTATACTGTCGGTGTTCATGTTGCATGTGCAGACAACGCACGTGCAGTGGTGACATGGTTTGCACGTGGCTGCGTTTTTGCGAATATTCACATTTTGGAACTTTATTGTACAGTAGCTGCGTTTTATCGAATGTAACCGTGGGAATGTGTTTGGGACATGCAATGACCTTATATTCACAAAGCATGAACCGGTAGGAAATATAAAATCGGAGTTATAACCCATTTGTACCCTTTTGCGTTTCTTTTTTTGAAGAGTATATATTTACATTGAGATGCCACATCCATAACATCACAACAGTACCCACATTAGCTTTGATCTGTCAATTCATTTTGAACAAATTATTGAACAATTAATGTACCTGTATGATAATCAAAATACTTATAATTATGAGATTTACCAATATTTGACTGTTATCTGCCACTTATTCTTAACACTGAATATCTATACATGGTACATGTACTTGTTGTATCCAGTATTGAAGACACACATTACATCACCATCAAAACTATATGTAGGATCAACTTTCAAGTTACTGCCCAAAATTAATGCTCACTAATATCATTTCATTTCGGTTTAAT
>NW_024535150.1:0-14050 GCF_016097555.1 Gigantopelta aegis
ATGTTCGTCAACAGCATACACATGAAATCAAACACTAAAAGAAATGCAAATCAGGGTTATAGTTAGTAATTAGAATCGGTTTACTTGATTACAAACACTCAATTTTGTGAAATGATAAACTGTATACCGTATATCGCTGTGTATTAGCCGACTTTTTGATACAAAAATTATCAAGTCAAAGGCTGGGGTCGGCTTATCTAAGGAGTCAATATTTTATTGGAAATGTAAAGTTAGAATAGTGACGTCACGGCTCGACTCGATCTATTGTCATTATTATGCTCTGCATTTCCGCTTTCATAAAGGTTTAATATTGCATTTTAACACAAGCTATTACAAACAAAAGATATTAAAATTGTATATATATGTTCATCTTTAATAAATGTTGGTGTTTAAAAGTTATTAGTAATATTTATCTGTTTAAACAACAATAAATGGTGACCGATCAAAACAATTTCGGAAAACTTCGCAGGTCACGTGTCATTACAAAACTGCTTACTAAACCGGTGAACATGTTAATTGTTCCAGCTTCATTTGTTTTGTTTGTCGGCTTGGGATTAATCGACATGGGTGGTTGGGTATGGTAGGGTATAGCCGACTAGTAATGAAAAGACCGATTAGCACAATCAACAATGCAAACAGTCACTGTGTTTTTAACGTGTGGCTGCAATCAAGAATGTTTAGGTATATTTCGCTATCTTGGTACTTATATTTTACGAGAAATAAATTAACCGGACACCGTTTCTATAAATAGAAATAGGCTACTGCTTCCGGATAAGTTTGCTGTGACAAATGACGTTTGAAAGCAGATGTACTTTGTCATTTTGTAGACCACACAGACATCTGACTTGGTTAGTTTTATATAGGGGGGTCAGCTTATATACAAGGTCTATAATTTTAAAGCCGATTTGGAGGGTGAAACTAGGGGGTCGGCTAATGCATGGAGTCGGCTAATACACAGCGATATACGGTACATCAACCTATAATTCACCTATTGTTACACCTATTGTAATTAAGCCATTCTTAAAAAAGCACAATTTGATGTTAAAGCTGAATACTGTATTTCCATTTCTTGTTATGTTTAGTATATCTGAAATTGGTTATTCTCACAGCTTGGAAGAGGCCATTTTTCTAAACATCCCAGATTTGATGATTTCGCTTGTTTTGTAATAATTGTTATCGTCAATAAGATGGATGCCACCGTCCGCGATCACGGTCGTTCCGGTGAGGAGTTCGGCAGCCCCTGTGACGAGGTATAAACAAATATGGCCGATGTCAGCTTTTGTTCCCACCCTCTGTACAGGAATCGCCTTTATATAGTCTTCAGTTATATAGTTGCCACCTGTAAATTCATAATAACATTATATAATTGGTTTTAATAACACAAGCATTCTGAGAGTACTGCTAATTAAAAATAATACATTTATTTCATTTCAACTTATTTCATGCTTACAGGGGCCTAGCTTAGGATTTTCAGGTGGTACGCAGACTTTTTCAGCGATGGAATAAAACGCCCCCCCCCCCCCCCCCCCCACTCACACAAAAAAATAAAAAATACATTTGTAATCTCAGGTGGTACGCAGCTGTATACCTGCCTATATGGAAGCTAGGCCCCTGGTGCTTATATCCAATTAAGGTTCAAAAATGCTGTCCTGAGCACACACCTCAGCTATCTGGGCTGTCTGTCCAGGACCGTGAGTTCTAAAGTTGTTAGTGGTTAGTGAGAGAGAAGAGGGTGTAGTGGTCTTACACCTACCCATTGAGTCATTAAAACTCACTCTAGGTGGGAGCCGGTACCGGGCTGTGAACCCTGTACCTCCCAGCCTTATGTCCGATGGCTTAACCACGGCATCACCGAGGCCGGTGAAAGCAATATATGATCCCTACAGGGCTTTTAAGTTCAAAGGGGCATAACTCTGTGAAACATGGATAAATTCCATTTTTGACAGTTATGTCCCTCGAATACATTTCCATGAAAGTCAAACTTAATCTGGCCACAACTGTCAAAAATGGGTAAATCTAAAAAAAAATTGAAAAAACTATATGGAACAGACAGACAAACAGACAGATGGATAGAAGGATGGTGACAAAACCTATAGTCCCATCCAGTTCGACTGGTAGGGAATAAAAACACTAGTATATGTTTAACAGGCAGTGCCGGTGTAATAGCTCAAAATATACTCCCCGCCAAACTATACCCGGGGTTAAAGTGGGCTAGCCTGTTTTATACCCCTAACCCTAATCCTCATTTTTTATTACTAACCTGTATACAAAATAAATAAATAAATAATCTGGACTAGAGAGGTATATTCTGGGCTAGCCTGTTTTATACCCCGGATTTATATAGGGGCAAAGGGCGCAATTGCCCCGGGCCACCCTGCCAGAGAGGCCCCCCCATACTAAGGACTTCCTTTATAAAAAAAATGTAATAATTATAAATATATGTTGAGGGGCCCCCGAACCTAAAGTGCCCCGGGCCCCGGCCCCAGCCCCCCAAGGTCTAAATCCGGCCCTGTTCACAGGAAGCCATCATTATGCAAGTTTTATAAGAGCCCTTCTATTTTGAACTATACTAATAAAACTTGATTATATATTACATATATCTATAATAATTATTGTTTATAATACATCAGTTTTGACACATAGTGATACATACACCATTTGGTCATAATACGGTGTCAACATGTATTGTATAATTCACCAAAAGCAGGTAATAGTGTTACCTATACAATTACTAACCCCCGTTTTTTATAATTTTTATGAACATGTATCTTATAATTCACTAAAAGCAGTTATAGTAATAGTGCTATCTATAAAACCACTAACTTAATTTTGTAGTTTTCTGCATCAAGATTCGCCAAAAGCAGGTGATAGTGTTATCTTTACAACTACTAACCTAGTTTTCTATAACCTTCTGTGTCTTCAATAGGGCCTGGTGCCACACACATTACTCGAACCCCATTAAGGCCCCACTCAACTGCCATGTGTCGTGATAAGGCCTCTGCAATTAAAGTTGACAAATCATTAACACATTTATACCAAAAAAACATATAAATCATGAATTTTAAATTTGATAGCTCCAAGCATTGTAATGGTCAACTGGATATATGGTTTCTGGGTGTTAATTCTGTTGCAGATGACCCACCCCTCTTCAAACACCACTAGAACACACTGATTTATTGTGACATGTTGTCAGAAGTAACCCACTACATTTTTAAATTACCAGTAGCAGAAAGGGATCTTTTACATGGACAATCCCACAGGCAGGGCAGCACATACCTTTGATATACCAGTCATGGGACACTTGTTCTTCAAACTGATGCATTTTTGTACAATCAAAGCCCAATTTAAGCCCAATTTTGGGTAAGAAAAAACCCAAAACAATTCTACCCATTCTACCTATTCCAACTCAGCAAGGCATGCTACCATCAAAATGACATCAGTGGTTTGTGAGGTGAAACATAGTCCAGTGGTAAATCACTCATTTGATGCACGTGGGTTATTTCTCATTTCACCCAGTGCTCCACAACTGATATATCAAAGGAATTGGTATGTATTATCCTGTCTGTGGGATAATGCTTACAAAAGATTCCTTGCTGCTGATGGAAAATAGCCAATAGTGTGGCAGCAGGTTTCCTCTTTTATTATCAGTGTTCTATTTAATTATTATTATTATGTCTGACGCTAACTAAAACCAAGTGTGTTGTTAAATAATACATTTCTTTCTTTCTGTCTCTGGCTGGTTAAGTGGACAGACCCTAGTTTTCAAACACTAAGGCGTATTTTTCACCTAGACCCTAGTTTCAACCTGTAAAAATGGACACTACGTTTGATTAATGTACAAACTTGTAACAAATTTGGATACAATAGAGTCTGTGACATTGAAATACCCTTAAAAATAGACTCAAACGTGATTCAATAATCATTACTTCTCCGACGCACGTGTGTTTTTAAAATATGTAAAATGCATTGTGTGGTATTAGAAACATGAGGATGACCAAAACACTTGGATAATGGATAATCTAAACAATAAAATATAAGTAATGTTTGATTTCAGTGATTATAAACGGCTCTAATAGTGAAAAATATAAATGGTATCTAATGGCCACTCAAGTAGCATTCTCTATTACACTAAGCACCGGCCTCGGTGGCATCGTGGCAGGCCATCGGTCTACAGGCTGGTAGGTACTGGGTTCGGATCCCAGTCGAGGCATGGGATTTTTAATCCAGATACCGACTCCAAACCCTGAGTGAGTGCTCCGCAAGGCTCAATGGGTAGGTGTAAACCACTTGCACCGACCAGTGATCCATAACTGGTTCAACAAAGGCCATGGTTTAATTTGTGCTATCCTGCCTGTGGGAAGCGCAAATAAAAGATCCCTTGCTGCCTATCGGAAGAGTAGCCCATGTAGTGGCGACAGCGGGTTTCCTCTCAAAATCTGTGTTGTCCTGAACCATATGTCTGATGCCATATAACCGTAAATAAAATGTGTTGAGTGCGTCGTTAAATAAAACACTTCTTTCTTTCTATTACACTAATTCCTCAGTGGCACCAATATATGTGTGGTAATCCTTTAGGTAACTTGACAAAAGTTACAGGCTTCTAATATCTTACTGGTCAGTGTGTACGTTGGGTGAACAAAGAAATTATTATACAAGCTTGTGTGTCGTACTGATTTTACGAAACAAGTGTCAGGATTTTTATATTACACCAGTGAGAGCAAGGGTAATACATAAATCCTGACACCAATTTCGTAAAATCAGTACGATTCCCACGTGTAATAATTTATTTATTATCCACATTTTCCAAAATATTATTTTCATGAATAACAAGCTAGGACCATGTCAAAACATTTCAAACGTAACTAAAAAGAGACGACGAAACGACATCATTTTCCGAAATGACGTCATTTCGGTAAGTGGTTACACTGTGGAAGCCACATAAAGTTATGATGTCACTTCACAAAATTACGTCATTCACTGTGCACGTGAAATCATTATGTCACATGTGGGTCATACTGGTTATATTTCCCTGAATATCGTGAACTATGTTGATAATAAACTTAGATATTACACAGTACAATATTTAAACACTTATCCATCAAATGTGTGTCTTCATTTTAATACACAGTTCAAATATTACTTGTAAGATAATGAACTGAGATACCAAACTTGGCATTTATTGCCAAATGATCTAATGTCATTATGATAATCAATTTTTTAATAAAATAAATGAGAATTCTATTGAATTAAATGTATTGTCTACTATAAAGTTATTCAATGTCACTGACAGTTTAAATTTATTCAATGTCACCAACAATTACATCCACATATGTTCGTCTCAATGCAGGTTAAAAATATACATAATAATAATAATAATAATAATGTTTTTTACACACCTGTTGGTGACAACACCATGCGTTATTTCTGATAACACATTGTTTACATACATACATGTGTTAACAATTTCAAGACATATGACATAAACCAGCATGGTGGAAATCAATTACACTGACATATAGTTAACCTGACAATCATGTGTCTGTGACACATAAGTCAGCTACAAGTGCAAAGAGTTGGAAATATCTTTTAGTCAATAAAGATGTTAAAATTTGCTTAAAACTGGAGAAAACTTGAGTGTTTTCTCTTTTATAGATACATTACCTGTCCTCAAACAAGTGCACCTCCCCCCCACGCAAGTGGTCTGGTCCGAACATCCCAACAGCCAATGGGATGGCCTAAATTCTTCTACTGCATACTGCTCTCTAGTTCCGGTCACATGACTGTAACTTCCTTCTTTTTCCCTGAGCGCATCGCACGGAGAACAGGAAGCGGGGAGGCCCGGGCGGGATGAATCTTGAGGACAGGTAATGTATCTATAAAAGAGAAAACACTCAAGTTTTCTCCATTTCTATAGACATTACCTGTCCTCAAACAAGTGCAGCATTCAACAGATGGTGGTGGGTGCCGAGATCCGTAGATGCTTGTGATAACTCCCCAACCGGAAAGAGGCTGACTAGTGGAAGAATAAGGCCAACCTTGGTAAGCCCTCATCCTAGGGATGCCCGTCACAGACCAATGCAGGTGATGTTAGTAACAACAACCAGAATGGTGGCATCCGTCAGCAGTGGCAGGTACGGCTCCTAGAACACATGGACCAGGAGGCGGAAGCCACATCTCATGCTGGTTCTGACAGGGTGGGAAGACGTAGCCACCAGGGATGCAGGTGTTAGGTAACCCTCACGTATTGAAGTGTTATAGTTTTTCAATAACAAGCGACAACCTAATGAGGTGCATCCGTCAGAACATTGAACAAAACAAGACCCCCGAGTGTTTTCTGTCTAGTACACCAAAGATCTGTTAGTTCAATAACGACAACCAATAACCACATGCAGTGCAGGGTAAAGGTTATCGAGACAAAAGTTCCGGCACCAGTACGTGAACTGTGCAAAAGAACAAAAGTCTAAGCAATCCTCATCTGTCTATTCGATGGACATCTCGGTATGCAGCCCAGAATCAGACAGACATCAACGGCGACGAGGACGGCTTGTATTCAACAGAGTCTGTGCAGCAACAACCGGACCCAGATGATGGAACCCCTCAACGTCTTCTGTGGAGACATCCCTCAGATAATAGTTGGCGAAGATGGAGTCCGTAGCCCAGAACCAACCAGTGATAATGTGCTGAATGGGTGTGTTGCAGTGCAGGGACATCGTGGCAGCCAAGGCACGGAGTTCATGCGGATTAGAAGCAGACGGAGCAGGTAAACCCTCCTTCTGATAGGCGGTCAGGATAGAAGACCGGATCCAGGTGGCCACCGTGTTCTTGGTAAGGTCCCTCAACCGACTCTGGTTACAGGAAAGGAAAAGTCTTTTGCGATGTTGTCGAAAAGATCTGGTCCTCTCGATGTACTGGTGCAGGGCTCTGACAGGGCACAACGCCAAGTCCTCAACGTCCGCCGGACCAACGATAGAGGAGAGGGCCTGCACAACATACGAACGAGGCGCTTGGTCTGGTAACTGATTCTTTGCAACAAAGTTCATGAGTAACCCCAAGTTGACTGCACGCCGATCTTGGTGAAAACGTACCAAGTCTACATCAAGAGCATGGAGTTCTGAGACACGGGCAGCCGTGGCAAAACCGAGTAAAAACACCGTCTTCCGCATCAAGTCTTGCAGGGAAGAGGATTCGATCGGCTCATAAGGTGCGGTCGATAACGCTCGTAACACCAGATTCAGGTCCCATCTTGGTGGCCGAAACCGGTGTACTTGATCATCAAGGCGAAACCCTTTGATCATCTTATGGATCTCAGGAATACCCGATAACTTCGTTCCAGTAGCGACATCACGAACAGTAGCGATGACCGAAACGTACCCAGCGATGGTAGACCCCTGTAATCGTAAAGTGGTCCGCAGATACAGCCAAAAAAACCCAGCAAGACGAAGTATCTGGATCGTCTGAGGTTTGAGGTTCCGGACTTGCCGGACACACCCTCGGTGAAAGCAAAGCCATCTGACGTTGTAAGCCACAGTAGTAGATGATCTGTGCGCTTTCAAAATGGCCGCCGTAGACTGTGAAGAAAAACCTTTCTTTCTCAAACTCTTGGCGATAAAGTCCACGCGTGCAGTTGGAACAACTGCGGACGTGGATGGTATAGTCTTGACGTGGGATGCAGCAACAGATGATCCCAGTCTGGCAGCGGTAAAGGATGTGGATCGGCAAGACGTATTAGATCTGGATACCACATCCTGGATGGCCACATTGGAGCAATGAGTAACAGGCGACAATGGTACAGCTGAAACCTCTGAAGCACCCTTGGAAGGAGGATTCGTGGAGGAAAAGCGTACGCGTCCATCTGTTCCCAGCTGATGGCCAAGGCGTCGAGATCCAGAGCTTCGGGATCCAGCACCGGAGACACGTAAACCCTCAGCTGATGGTTGAATCGTGTGGCGAAGAGATCGATGTTTGGTGTCCAAAGTCTGTCGCACACCCATCGAAACGCTTCGGGATGGAGCATCCATTCCGTCGGCTGTGGAGACGACGGCCAAGACAGTGTGTCGACTAGTACATTGGAAACCCCTGGAATATGGCGAGCCCGAAGTTGCAACGGAATCTCGTCAACCAGCTTGTAGAGACGATAAGTCAACTGCAGCAGACTGCTGGAGTGGGTTCCGCCCTGACGGTTGATATAAGCCACCGCGGTAGTACTGTCTGTGGCTACCATGAGAGAGGCGCCTGACAGCATCTCTCGCCAATGAAAGATGACGTAACTGACAACATCTCCAACAGGTTGATGTGTAGATCGGCTTCATCTGGAAACCACAGCCACCAACAGGGACTGGACTGCAAGGCGACTGGTAACCGGATCAGCAAATCTGCGTTATTGTACTGAATGCATGGATTCAGAAACAAACTGGATACCGCGACCTCTAAGCATAAAATGTTGCGCCGACGTCAAAATTACTCTTGCAATGATACTTCATGAAACAGTAATAGAGTGATTCAGGAATCAAGACATCGGAAACAGCGACCCCGTGATGCAGGCAAGAGCCAAGACAGCGTAGCAACTCGCTACGCTACATGCCCGATATACCTGGAAGTGAAGCAACGCAAAACAGCAACCGGCTAAAATCCACGGCCGTCACACCACCCGGTGCGAAACAGCAGCAGAGACCATCTAGACAGCATCGGTCACGAACTCTGGCGGTAACAACAGTAAACGTCAGTGAGTTGATAAGCCGCAATGAACCATAGGAAAACGGTGACGGTAAAACCCCCGTACCACGTGATGGCAACTGGATAACTTCCGGAACCAGCGGAAGTAGCGACTGTCTTGCATCGCCACCGGATATAGAGAACGATCTGCCGAATGTCGCTGAACCTTCCTCGAACAAGAGAATATCGGTGCACGGGATCTCAACACAAGTGACCGGACCAGTAGACTTTCTTCGTCACCAACCCGGAACGCTTGTAACGTCGACCCTTTCACGGCAAAGAGCCGTATGTAGACCACAGGTCTGCCAAGATTACCGGCTTGTGCTGAAAGTCAAGAATGGATCGCTTCAGGCAAGTCGGTTGACGATAGTGTGCAATCGTAGTGCACATCGACGTCACGGAAGATATAAGGTAGACCAACATCAAAGTCGACGGCTAGAACAAGGCATATCCTCTGGCATCCTGCACATGAGGAGTTATGGTCGCCATGTACAACATGTACGCTGAACTGAAGCCATCGACAGGACGTGCCAATCTGTAAGTTCTAGGAAGACGTCTGGTCCCGCCGGAAACAGCGTCATCCAAGGCCGGCGTCACACCGTTGAAGGATAGGTTGAAGACGGGATACGTTCGTTGTGACGAATGGGGAACGGCACAAACGAAGTCTACTCAAGTAAACCGACATCGGATCAGTCCTCAAACGGAAACCTTCTAGAATGGTGCGAGTGGACTGTGAAGTGACGAAAGCATATACACCGCAGCGAGACAAACAGTCACAGCCATGTGGGTCACTGCGTCCGGATCTTCTATAACGGAAGGTGCCGACGCATCATCTGGAAAATCGGTCAGTAACCTGGCACAGGCACTTCGATCCAATGTACTGGCTGCATCGGAAACACGGACGGTCCCGTCAGGAGCCGGTGTAACCCTGAACGCCGAATCAGCTGCCGACTGGTGTGGACGGTACGATGTACACGGACCGGCAGGAGCCGGTGGAACCCTGGACACTGCACCACTTCGATCGATCACGGGACGACGGTACCGAACGGTGAGCCGATGACGCAATTTTCCAATTCGTTACAGGGCTCCGTCTGCTTGCTGGAACAACGATACGCACGGGCCAGTTACTGGTAGCCGTGTAAACCGACGGGGGCCTGTGGCAGCCAACGATCGAATGCCGATATCTGCCGGTGGAACCTCCGTGGCGATCATCGAACCCGGACCCTTCTTGGCTGAAACCGGTGGATGGGCCAGCGGCGGTAGCATATCAGATATGACAGCCAGACAATCCCTCAGTGACAAGTGGTCCGCCGCATCCAGATCTTCCAGCACCGCATGAACCGATACATCATCAGAAAGTCACGTAGCACCCGTGAACAGGCCAGTCGCTCTGGTCATGGCCCGATGGAGATACCGGAGAAACCGGACCGTGGCCGGTCCCGTGTGGATACCAAGGAACGGATGACCACATCGTCGTTGGATGTGGCAAGGACGGCAAACATGTCGTAGACAGCCGCCAAGCAATCCCTCATAGTCATATGGTCCGTAGAGTCGGGCTCTTCAATGACAGATGCCGCAGGCGCTTCATCACCAAAGTCTCGTAGAACTCGAGCACAGGCCAATCGATGTACCGTAATGGAAGCCGCTGGTTAAACCGGACCGTGGATGGTCCGTCTAGCCCTCGGAGGCCTTGGAAGCCACATCAACTGAAGGTTGGCGCTGACGATCTGTGGAACCCGTAGGGAGCCATACAGGTCATGTGGAACGGCTACGGTCCCGGCTCCGATGCGCCGAAGGGGACTTCCCCGCCGAAGATCGGTGAGCCTTGGAATCCGTGGAGCGTCTATCTGAATGAGCCGGCTTCTTAGAGGGCTGCGTAGAGACCGCAGGCCTGTCATCCGAAGTCTTAAGTAACGGTGGAGCTGAAGAAGCCGCACCCCCTGAAGAGGGGACTGGAACCGGACCTGACCCCGAACTCGCCGATTTAGGTAAGGTCGCCATTGACGCCATTGTTTCTTCCAGCATGGTCGGTAGAATTGAACGTAACTCTTCCGCCACGGAGTCAGCAATCGAAGGCGAAGATTCCACCTTCTTGGTCCTCGAAGATTCCACCTTCTTGGTCCTCGCTGACACCACCTTCAGGTAAGCCGCGAACTCGACATCAGACAAGCCCGCACAAAGGTCGCATCTAGAAGTGAGGCCACACGAAACACGACAACCTGGGTCGCCGCCGGCTAACTTCTTGCAGCGTAACACGCTCGAACTAGTCGCCTGAACATTATCAGATATGATAATAGTAATTTTTCAATCTGTGAAAAGAAAGAAAAACCAACCATAACACAAATACAAAGCCGGTAAATAAAGACGCCATTTTGCTAACGAAAATTAAGGTGAAAAACATTTCACCCAAACACAAAGCCAGTCAACACAGACGCCATTTTGCAAATGGCGTCCGACACGACAACCGGCAATATAAACAACATTTCATGTAATTAAACGCTTGGAAGTCAAGTGAAATACGCGAAAAGAACATACGAAAGCTAATGAAAACGAAGGTGAAAAACATTTCACCCAAACACTAATACAAAACCAAAGGTCTTATAAAAGTTGACTCCAAACAGAGCCAAGCAAAAGGACGTCCAGACCCTTTAGCGAAGAGAAAAAGAAGGAAGTTACAGTCATGTGACCGGAACTAGAGAGCAGTATGCAGTAGAAGAATTTAGGCCATCCCATTGGCTGTTGGGATGTTCGGACCAGACCACTTGCGTGGGGGGGAGGTGCACTTGTTTGAGGACAGGTAATGTCTATAGAAACTGGTTTTTGAGGATATGTCAGAAATAGAATAATACATTTGTGTCCGTTATACATTTTTAAACAACAAGTTGTGAGATAAATTCTCACAACTCGTTGTTTAAAAACGTATCAAACTAGCATTGTGAGATAAATGGTATCTAACGGCCATTCATGTATTATTCTCTGTAAAAAACATACATTAAAATTTTAATTTTATTCACATGCATTGTGATGAACATCATTTGTTTTGTTTAACAACACCACTAGAGCACATTGATTAATCAACCATTGGCTATCAAACATGGTAATTCTGACTCATTGTCATCAGAGGAATCTGGCTACATTTTTCCTAACGTAGCAAGGGATCTTTTATATGCACTTTTCCACAGACACTGACAGGAAAGCACATACCACAGCCTTTGACCAGTGTACTGGTTGAAACGAGAAAAATCCCAATCAGTTGAATGGATCCACCAAGGTGGTTCGATCCTGCAACACAAGCATCTCATGCAAGCACTCAACCAACTGAGCTAAATCTTGCCCCTGAACATCATTAGATGCAACTACATGTATAAACCAAATTTCATTGATGTAGGATTTACAGAAACAGAGCTAAACTCGGAACTGAGCTAAATCTTGCCCCTGAACATCATTAGATGCAACTACATGTATAAACCAAATTTCATTGATGTAGGATTTACAGAAACAGAGCTAAACTCGGAACTGAGCTAAATCTTGCCCCTGAACATCATTAGATGCAACTACATGTATAAACCAAATTTCATTGATGTAGGATTTACAGAAACAGAGCTAAACTCGGAACTTTAACATCGAGCTAAACATAAAAGTTGACGCCATCGTCGCTACTGGAACAGCTACATGTATACCTATATTAAAGTACATGTATACTGACACAGGTTATGTGATAAACAGAATATATTCTGTATATACAGTGTGATACAGAGAATACCACATTGCATGTACATGTATGTCATGTGATAGTTTCTGTATCTTATTATACATACTTATAGGACAATAAACAAGCTTCCATTTCTTGTCATGTTTATGTCCCGAGTGAAATCATTTTCATCTATCACAAGTTTTAGAGAGTTACGATGAAAATTCATGAGTGACATAAACATGATACGAAATAACAGAGAGTTTATTATACTACATGTATTTATTACCCATAACTGACTTTAATTTATATAACTGATTCTTGTTTGGTTGACGCTCCGGTAAGGCTGTAGTACACCAATCAATGACGTCATCGAATGATGTCGAAGTGTTACATCCCACTTGACGTTCTAGTGGGACATAACACTTTCATATGAACCAAGATATTTTTAACCACATGGGTAATACTAGTATATACGACACTGACCAATGGCAGCTTTGGCCGGTCCGGCGTGTGCCTGGAATCCGGTACCTCGCAGGTGAAGAGTGGCCGTGATGTTGATTATCACTCCACCGTGATTCTGAAACACAACACACACAACATGGTCATCGCGGAAGACATACTTCATTTTTTAAAAGTGAATACTGTAAATATCGTACATGTTTAGTAACAGCAGCACATGTTAAACTACGGCAATGTACGCAGGGCTTGAACTTAAGAATTTGTCTCCCACGGCAATTTTTAAAAGAATTACAATGGGTGAAACAGTCCACCGACGGCAATTTTAAACCTGCCTATGGCAATTTTTTTTAAAGTGACATTTGCAGCAAATAAACCTGACATAAAGGTTATCCTGTTATATATAGACATCTTTTAAATGTACAAATGTTAAATATTGGCAGATAATGTACACTAGGTATGTACATTTCGCCATTGTTGAGGAGCTTTATCAACGGCACAAAAATGCCATCGGTGATGCTCGCTACCTACAGCAATTTATATCTCAACGACGGCAATTGCCATCGGTGCCGTTGTTAAGTTCGAGCTCTGTGTACGTGGTGTCTAACGAACATATATATAGTGATTTGGACATTTGGTTCAGAGAGCTAGAGATGACAACTGCTATTGCAACATACATGTATACATAGGCTATACTCTACTCATACCAACAGCTAGTCACATACGTACTTACCTTTGCTTGACACCCAATGGCTGATATGAATTTTTTGTGCTGGGGTGTCATTAAACATTCATTAATTCATTCATACCAACAGGATCTTTTATATATAATTTCTCATAGACAGGATAGCACATAACACAGCATTTGATGTACTCATCATGCATGGTGGACTGGTTGGTATGGAAAGAAGACGAGTCCACCATGGACTACTGATCCTATGTCCCACCGCACATCAGCTGAGTGTGCTACAACTAAGCTACATCCCACATGATTACTTACTGTAAATCTAACCTTGAAAAAAACAACCTTTTTTGTCTGTAATTTCTTTTTCTGACCATAGCCCCCATTGCCCCTACCCCACATCCTCACGGGTCAGGTCAGGTCAGGACATAGGGTTTTACATGCACATTCAGAGCAAGCTGTTGTAGCGCACGCCTGTCATGGCACAGGTGCCAGCTGTGGCCGGC
>NW_024535151.1:0-14498 GCF_016097555.1 Gigantopelta aegis
CGTCACTTGTAATTCTTGTTTTTTATTAACTTTTTAAAATTTAAGTTAAAATTTAACATTCAGATTTTTTCAAGTCTATCTTCTCCTAGAGATTTAAATTTAAGACTTAAAAAATATTTAACATTCACAATTTGAAAGTCTATTTTTTGGTAGAGTGTTGATGGGATAGTTCTGAAATTTGGTACCATGACATACATGTAACATAAATAGTGCTATACTTTGTAAAAATGTTGGCTTTGGGATCCAGATTGATCATGTACTATATCACTGAGTAATTAGGATTTTATATTACTTCAAGCTGAATCGGATCAACTGAACAAAGACATTCTGACAAACTCTATTCCCAAATAACAGAAATCAGTATGTAAACACTGAGTCAAGTTGAATTCCTCTACAGTGGCCGTCTTTAAAAAAAAAAAAAATGTCTCATACAGTTTGAATTGGATAATTCTTAAACTTCATAGAGGGATATTCGAAGGTGGTCTTTACAAATTAGTGAATCATCATTTACGATAGTGATGAAATTGAAAATTAAGTATTGGAGCTCTCCAGGCTGATATGCCAATTGTTTTTAAGTAGCCTAATTATTGTTACCTAGGGCCACATCAAAACGAGTAACTATTTTGTCAGTCTGTTCAGCTATTCTATAATAGTTATTGGAATTTGATAGACAAATGTATTTTATACTGTAGCTGATTTACATGTATTTGTTGAATGATTAGGTTATTTTTTAAAATGATGACAAACAAGAGGATACCAGTTATGACTTACCACATTATGAACATCAAACATGACTGTCCCTGAATTTATGTGTTCTTTGTGGCTACTGAAAACAAATTGCAATAAATAAATTATATAAAAGTTACGTAAAAGTCGTCTGGTCATATTTAATTTTTAATAATATTTGTTAAAAACAATTGCTACACAGAATTAGTAATTGCTAATCAATTTTCTTATTGACTGTCAGTAATCAATATTTTAAAAGCAAACTGTTCCCTGGGCATTTGGTACCCACTCCCTGATGATATGGATAATGCAATGAAAAGAATAATAACATAGAGACTATAAGTGCTTATCTTTCTCGGGCGGGACATGCATAGCCCAGTGGTAAAGTGTTCACCTGATGTGTGGTCGGACTAGGATCGATCCCAGTTGGTGGGCCCATGGGTTATTTCTTGTTCCACCCCATGCACCATAACTGGTATGTATTTATATCAAAGGCCATAATATGTGCTAACCTGGCTGTGGGGTGGTCCATATAAAAGATCCCTTGTTACTAATGGGAAAATGTAGCAGGTTTCCTTTCTAAGACTATTTGTCAGAATTACTAGCGTCCTCTAGTAGTGTCATTCAAACTTTAACTTAAAAGTTCATATCTTTTTTCAGGTGGTCCAGACTCTGTTACACTCAATCCTTCACCATCTGCATCTGTAGCAGAAGGATTCAGTCTGACTGTGACGTGTGCTGCTACTGGTTGTAATCCACCATGTTCCTATGCCTGGACTCGGGGAAATCAGCAGATCTCATCAACCTCTCAGTTAAAACTGACAAACATCAACAGGAGTCAGACAGAGAATGTGTACACGTGTACAGCAACCAACTCACTTATACCAAAGTCTGAAACTAAACAGTTCACACTGACAGTGTACTGTGAGTACTGTATTAATTGTATTTTATTTTCACTTGATGAAATATATGAGCAATTAATTTAATTTTAATAGTAAAAGAACATTGCTTGTACACATGTAGTTGTCTGAACATGGTTAATTAGCAGCTGTCTTAGTTGACTTACCACCTGTTTTAATATAAGTGGTTGTCACGGGGATCCTATAATACCCGTAACTGAATAAAACACGATTGTCCAAATATCTCTCCTAATTGTATATCTATTAGATCTCTCTGTAACAGGCTGTTATACCCGCTGTGGCTCGTCTAGGTATGATCAGAGATACGATCATATATAAAGTATATATTATTATAGCACGTTTAGTTCACTAGAAAACACAACAAAACACAATACACTTTGCAATCTGTATTAACCTACGCTGACAAATGTACTGCCGCAGTAGTTAATTAATAACAACAATAATAACAACCCAGAACTGATCACTTAATTAGTTAATCTCGAGGTGTCTAGTTTACACAATATGCTAATCACTTCACCATGACACAACACCCACACGTGTGATAATTGAGAAACGCTAACACACACACGTGTGATAATTGAGAAACGCTAACACACACACGTGTGATAATTGAGAAACGCTAACACACACACGTGTGATAATTGAGAAACGCTTCCAGGGGAACTTAATTAATAAAGGAATTACAGCTCTATTCCTAACTGGTTAATTTTTAATTAACCCTTACTACTCATTCAGTAACCTTGTAACACAGAATTAATACTGGTACCTATCACAATAAAGACAATAACCTACAGTTTATCTAGGTCCTCTAGGATGACTGGCTAAGCTTTATATATACATATTAGAACGGTGAGCCTACAGAATACTGCGTCAGATGACCGGCAGCACCGTCTAAATAATATTGGTATAATACAGTATTAAAAGTCACATCAATCACATCAAGGTTATACACAGAGCAGAAAATATATATTTACCAAAGTCCCGTCTGAACTAATATAGATCGTTCAGTGGACGACGTCCGTGTCCCTGGATACTTCCCAAATGTTTCTCCTCGATATATCTAAAATCCTAGCTATTTATTCAAAACTCTCAGAGACAGCGAATATCGCCTGGGGGTACAAGGCGGTACCTCACGTATCATGTGGATTTTCCACAACCACCACGCCGGCATATTTTTCTCTGATCGTCAGACTGGCTGTCGCCATACCGCGAGCAATCCCCTGGCCATAAACAGCACTACCGGAGATATTACGTAACTACTAGCCACATGGCCTCCACACCTGCGCTGGGTGTGTATTAGAAAAGCTCGATGACCGTCGCGCAAGGGTATCACATAACAAGTTGCCCATCTGGGCTAAGTGCATTTGGAACTGCACACGGCCCTCTAAAACAAATTAATATCGCCACAGGCGAAAAGAAATTAAGAGCATGTTCCGTCACACACCCCCACCTCAAAAAGGATATTTCCTCTACTCTAGGAATAGGGAAATATACTACATTAAAACAAAAGGATTAACAGTTTGTTCCAGTTATTCATATGTAGGTTTGACTTACCCACCCACACAACAATCGTGAACTAATACGCATGTAACTAGTTGACACTGTTCTTATTATACCCATATCGTAATTAGGGTTTAAGCTAGACACAAAAATGTATAGCAATTTGGTGAATTGATGACATAAACAAATGACTTCTTTTTTAAAATATTAATTAGCCAAATTAAACTTTAAATAACTTTTGGCAATTTGGTGATTGACAGCTTAAACCCAGCTGCTTAATGATAGTACATGCATTTCTAGTTAATAGAGCATTATCTTATGGTTGAAACATCACATTTCTCTCCTACATGCAATGACATGTACACATGTACATATCCAAATATGTAGTAATGTTTGCACATAATTATGTTTCTACTCATTCATCATTCTGAACATGTCAGTTATCAAGGTGTTTTTAATCAGAAGGGGCAAGATGTAGCTCAGAGGTAGAGCGCATGGCTGAGGAGCAGTGGTTTGCAGGATTGATAGCCCTCTTTGGACTCGGGGTGGGGTCTGTGTTCCCATCTTAACCAGTGCCCCATTAGTGGTACATCAAAGGCTACATGTTTGTTATGTACTGTCCTGTCTGTGGGAAAGTACATATAAAAGATCCAGTAGGAATAGCCCATGTGGCAGCAGCAGGTATCCTACCTCTTCCTATCAATGAAATGTTAGATAACACCAAATAGCCTTGGTACTGAGGTGTCAATAAACAAATATTCCTTTATTCAGGAGATAACTTCCAAGATGAAACTACAAGACATAAATCATTCATGTGAAATGTTACAATTAATAACATCCTACAATGTGCGTAAATATCTTCGTTATAAAAATAATTCTGGACAACAAATAATATACGCCAGTTGGTACATGTAAACAAGACATTTAATTTTGGTTTAGTGTATCTACTTCATTAAATACCAATGTATAGTGTTACTAATTTTCTATTAACCTTGTGAAATGATTTAAAAGTGACAAACATAAATACAGTAATTCAATTGCATTAACATCAGTACATACATATATAAATAAACAAAACAAAAGTCAAAGGTTTGGGAGAAAATCATGGTTTTATTTTGAAAGTGGAATATGCAAATGCACACAAATGAATTTAAACACAAATTAATAACCATGTATTCATATACAAACTATACTATTATTAATACAAAACTACAACTACATACATGTTTTTCTTAAACATAGGTATAGAGGGTAGGACAGTGGGAGAAAAGTAAAATTCGCTTTTAATAACTAACGTCTGCACTCAGTGAAAATTCAAATTAAAATGGCTTTGCTTGAAACCCGCAGAGGTTTTCAAACCAAACTTCCATGCGATTGGTTGGGGCATCCCAAACAATCCACTGACTGGTGAGACCCAGCATCTGATCTCATGAGGGAATCCCCATTTATTTCCACTCCCTTGCGTCAATGCAAAATATGATATGGAGTCAATAATTTGTATCTTTGCCATAATAATTATGAGCAGACATAACTTCATTAAAAAAATTTTCCCCTTTACATTTTAAAAGTTTCCCCAATGCAAACGTTCCCTCTCAGCAATGCATATGCTACGTGCACTGCCATTGGTCAGTCGATGTCGGCCGACTTGCACAGCTGGCTAAAAATATACAAGGAAAACCCAGCTATATGCTACGTGCACTGCCAATTGTCAGTTGACGTCAGCTGATTCACACAACTGGCTAAAAATATACAAGGGAAACCTAGTTGAAGAGCCACAGCCGGAAGTGCCTATGCCCAGCCAATCGGCGAGCCAAACATCACTGTAACTTAGTGTAAGTGTCCTTCCTTACACAGCATGCATATTAGTAACATACAGTATTATATGAATAATATTTACATTAACATCAGTACATACATATATAAGTAAACAAAACAAAAGTCACAGGTTTGGGAGAAAATCATGGTTTTATTTTGAAAGTGGAATACGCAAATGCATTCCCTGCATTGATTGAATGCACACAATGAGTTTAAACACAAATTAATAACCATGTATTCCAAAACAACCCAAACCTATGGTAAATAGGATATGTGTAGGATGTAGGTGAACCAAAAGGACTTCTGGCAATAATTGATATGTTACACACACTTGGCATATGCATTACATATTTGTTTCCCTACAGTTTTTGTGAAAGTCACAATCAGTAAAGTCTGCTAGCATATGCCACAGGTTACCAGACAGTGATTTTCTCACTACAAAGACACACCATATAGTGGATTGTTCAACTGTATCATAGTATCCAAAAAACTGTGTGGGCAGTTGCAGATCAATACCAACAACAACACACAAACATAGCAGATATACAGTTATCACTGATTATTACAATGTAGGTAGCTATCCTGGCAGATAACAGACTAAAACTTAACTGTACACATATATACATAAAAGATAAACACTAAAAGGGGCAGTAACAACTAACTGAATTTAACTCTTCCCACTGCTTGACCCAATAAACTCGCGACCTGTTGCCATGCACCCAGGGATAGATTGATGGATCACTACGCCAGTCTCCTTGAGTCTGTATGAGATCCACTGGAACCCCACACTCTAAGGCAAAGGAGGCCCCACCTGATTGAAAACTATGCCCTGCGTACTTGTCAGGATCAACTCCATATGCCCACATGTAGGCAAGACTTGAGATGAGACACAAACAACCTATGCGTTACGGGAATGGTGCCTACACTAGTTTTATACTGGAACACTGGGGCCTGCAGGGATTGGCAAGGCACTGTCTTTATGGCCAGCCAGAGTGCAGTGCTGGGACATAGGGGAGAATTGGGAATAAAAGGCAGGGGAATTATTAGGGCCCTTTCCCTGTACTGAATGGTTTTGGACCAAAGTACTTTTAGAATGGCTCCTTGTATAGTGAACCGCACATTGTGTCGGCTCAAATGCTTAGCTGGGTCAAAGACCAAAATGGAAGGGACCAACAGATTAGACTTGCGGAAAAAAGAGAAAAAGGCCACTACACATGTTGCCCAAAATGCAAGATCTTTTGTACATTTGAAATTCAACTGGCCAAAGATGTCAAGCAGAATCTGTAGTGTGATAGGCCCTTTTTAGCACACCGTGTCACCCAACATCCTGCGCGCCCCTTTAATTATGGAGTTTATGAAATGACAGTCCAAAGGATTGGGGTGACCAGCTTCCAGATGAAGGAGTCGTACTACAGTTAAGTAATGTTTTATAGATCTGTATTTCAACTTGAACAACAGATAGGCAACATACCGCCCTAGGTCAGTGTGTGAGATAGGGAAAACGGGTATATTGAACAACGTACAAAAATTCAGATATGTGCTCAAATATGTTGAGTACTTTTTTTTGGTAGACTGTGCGGAGACACTACATCTCAGGTTTCGAATTCTAGTATCCAGCACTGCAAGCTGTTCACCTCCATGCGTACCTAGACAGGAGAAATGAAAGAGACCTAGTTGAGATGTGTTCAAGCAATATGCCTATGGGAACAGGACATGACAAATAGCTGAAAAAGGACCTAAATGCTTTAAGCTCATGCAGCCTAGATACATGTATGTCTGCTTTTTCATTGTGCTTTCCCTTAATGTGGCGCGCGATAATATGGAAATTAAATTTTGCTGAGAGCCAAAATAAATATCGCAGGTATCCCATGATAGTGTTATTATGTGAAGTGCATTTGTTGATACTTGACACTGTAACCATGTTGTCTGAAAAGACATATATGCGGTGATTAGCCCACATGTGCCCCCAGTGATGAGCTGCCATAACCACTGAAGGACTTCTTTTTCATTAATATGAAGGTGAAATGCTGATGGCAAATCGAGTTGCCATTTGCATTAGTACCAGTTGTCTCCCCAGTGACCTCCTGCTCCTTCCATACAGGCATCTGTATAGATTGCGGACACTGGGAGCTTATCCAATAGCAGGGATTTCCCATTAAAGTGAGACATAAACCGTTGCCACCAATCTATGTCTTTGCAAATATCTGTGTGTAACCTAACTTTGTGGTGTTGCTGCTGAAGCAACTTAATTGCATTTATGAGCCTGTGCAGAAAAACACGACCACCGTACACTACTGCTGCCACCCAATTTAACTTTCCCACCAAAGATTGCAGGTGCCTTTTGGTTGCTCGGTTACGCTTCCCAAAAACAGCCAGTTCTTGCTTGAGGGCTGTGAGCTTCTCTGCCAGAAGCTTTAGTTGCATTTCATTCGAGTCTATCTCAATCCCCAAAAACATTAGCTGTTGAGTAGGATCTACCACCTTGCTCCAGTTGACCATAAACCCCAATTTTCTGACAAGATGGATCAGCTTGGCAAGAGCCTTTGCGCATTTTGCTTGTGTAGATTCGCATATTAAAAAATCATCTATGTATGCTACAGTATTCATAATACCTTTGCGTGACATAATTCGTTTGACAGCTTGGGATAGTCTATGAAATATGCCTGGTGCCATTTTGGATCATAAAAATATTGCTTTTTCCCATCAACTTGCCATTTTAGCCCTGTCACTAGCTGACTGTGTTTGTTTATATTAACCGACCTGTATGCAGATTTTAATTAACTTTGGCCATAAAGTAGCCTTCCTTTATGAGCTGCGTGGCATTATCTACTGTTTGAAAACGCTGTTTTTCTAAGTGGCTGACATAATCATTCACTGCTTTGCCTACAGGTCTGCTACAGTCATGAATTATTTGCACCCCACAATCTGCTTTTGGTATTACTCCTAGCAGACTGACTATAATGGGTTTTTATCGACGGAAATATAGTTCCCATTTAAAATGTCTTCCTCTATCTTTGCTGAGGCTTTTTTATTTAAAGGGCTATGTGGCCATGCTGACTTATGATTATCCATTTCGGTCGGAACAGGGTTAGAATTGTTTCAATGATATCAAAGCCATTTCGGATGCCCTCCAAAATTAACTCCCTATCAAAATCTTCAAAGTGTATTTCATCCTCCCAAGCTGCCAGGTTTAGGCCAGACGAAGGTTTTACTGGTAGTTTTTTTTATTCTGAATGCAGCGAGCCTGGGTGCAATTTAAAGCAGCTGGGTACACTGACCACATGTTCATACTTGCACCTGTTGAGGAGGCACCCAAATTTTGAATTGAACTTCCTACAAATAATCTTGCCATCCCCCGTGTGTGTAGCAAAATTTTGTTTGGGCCTGTTTGGTGCATATTTAGGTTTGAATGCCTGACCCTGTACTTGTGATGTCTGTCTTGTCCTGAGAAACCCTGTTGATAGGTGGCCCACAGCTGTTCCCCATCTAAATTTATGCAAGTTCTGTAGTCGCCTGTATTCCCTATAGTAAACATACACGGACACCAAATCATGTGTGCTGATCAAGCTGTATACATGGGATGTGTAAGACAGATAGTCAAACATTTGCCCCATGGGTAGTAGAGCCACCGATAATAGCAATTTCCAAGATTTTTCATGCGGTAAGAAACCGGTAATTCTGCAATGAACCCATTATCTGCATACAAACCGTCATCAAAATGGCAATTTCTGTGACTTATATATTCAAGTGCAGACACAAACTATACTAAATAACAGTCTAGTATTTGATTGCATGTAAACAAATAAACAATAAATAATGATACATTGCATTGTATTACAGTATATACTGTAATAAATACTGGCATCTGTCAGTCAATGATGCCAGTCTGGGTTAAGTCTGCTTCAACAACAATTTAAATATTAGTAAATTTAAGATACAATTATTGAATGAAAATGTTGTTAAAAAAATAATCTTTGATACTGCAGTGAATCAGAATATTTATTTCGGAAGTATTTAAAAATAAAAACATTTTAATTTACTATAGATACACAATAATGGGCTAAATAACGGTTAACTGTTTACGGTTACATTTCGGTTAATACCGTTATTATCGGAAACCGAAAGTGACTGAACTTTATGATGCACTACGCGCCATTGCGTTCAATGTATTTTAAGTTATTGTCAGTTACCAGTCAAGTAAAAAAGCACGAGGTTATTTCAATGAATAAGAAGTCAAAAGGTCTCTGTTTATCGACAAAAGTACGATTTTGAATTTTTTTGTTTGTAAAAATAACCGAAAAAAGGACTATTTTGACCAAAAAACCCCATGTTTTTCCCCGCGGAAAATGGGTTTCTGTTTTCAACGGCGAATTGCGTGATTTCCGCGGGTTTTCTGCGGTCGCGTATTTTCGGTGGCTCTAGGGTAGGGTACCCTCCTGTACTAGCCTGTGTAATATCGGTATATTCGCCCCTGACCACTGGCTGAGTGTGATGTTTTCTAACTTAGGTTTCAAATTCATCGTTAGTGGATACTACACTTTCAGACACTGCGGACGTACATGTACCAGCAACAAAATCTACTATTTCATAGTGATTTGACTTAGGGACACTTAGAGATTTTAACTATACTTGGGGGTCCTGCCAGGACAACATACCTGTAACATTATTTGGATGCATTGTTTCTGCAGTCCCACGTCTTGTCGTCTGATGGCTCTCGAATTGTTGCAGGAGCTGCTGGACAAACTCGTCTGCTGACGTGGTTTGGATTGTGGGTGGGTCGGCTTCCTGTTCATCTGTGTGCTGCTAGCCAGGCTCTTCCGCTTGCACTCCCTCTTGGTGTTCTCTTGCTATCTGAGGTACCGCAGGGGTTGCTGGTTTACTTTGGAAAGTGGAGGAAATACTTTTTATGAGAAGTTTTTGTTGGCCGATTGGTAACTTTGTTTTTTTCAAGTCGTCTATTTCTAAACATGACAAGGCTTCAATGGAGGAAAACCCTAAGAACATCACCACTTCTATGGTCTCTGGACTGTGGAGCAATGTGTTTTTCGTGTTTCTTCTGCGATGACACCATTCAACCGTTGTTTTAAAGTGGCTCTGCTTGAAAACCTGCAGAGGTTTTCAAACCAAACTTCCATGCGATTGGTTGGGGCATCCCAAACAATCCACTGATTGGCGAGACCCAGCATCTGATCTCATGAGGGAATCCCCAATTATTTCCACTCTCTTTTGTCAATGCAAAATATGATATACGGCGTCAATAATTTGTATCTTTGCCATAATAATTATGAGCAGACATAACTTCATTAAAACATTTTCCCCTTTACATTTTAAAAGTTTCCCCATTGCAAACGTTCCCTCTCAGCAATGCATATGCTATGCGCACTGCCATTGGTCAGTCGATGTCGGCCGACTCGCACAGCTGGCTAAAAATATACAAGGGAAACCCAGCTATATGCTACTCGCACTGCCAATGGTCAGCTGACTCGCACAGCTGGCTAAAAATATACAAGGGAAACCTTTGTAGATGGCCCAGACAGTGTCCAGCTGAACACCACTTCTCCACTGACAGTGAAGGAAGGTGAAGATGTAGCTGTGTCATGTGAAGCGACTAACTGTTCTCCATCCTGTTCTTTTAAATGGATGTTTAAATCTCAGAGTAAATCAACCAGCTCTGTGCTGTCATTAAATAACATACAGAGATCAGCAGCTGGTGACTACACGTGTACTGCTAGAAACACAAACACACAGAAATCATTAGACAAGACCATTACTCTGGATGTGCAGTGTAAGTAAACAATATTCAGTGTTATAATTATAAGAAATGGTGTATATTGTTTTCTATGCAGTGGAGCACCTTAAAGAACAATCAGGTGACATGGTTAATTTTTTGCCCACATGAAATGTTTGAAAACACATACATTTAGAACATATTTACTATTAGTAAATGAATGAATGGATATTTAGTAATACCCCAGCACAAAAATACACATCTGCTATTGGGTGTCAAAAATAGGTAAATATATGGTAATATTATTTATATTAAGAATACATTTTATATAATTATGTAAAATTATAGTAAAATTACATGGGGAAAAGTATAATACCAGAGATAATTTTGTTCAATTTTGTGTCACGATTCGCTCCGCAAATTTCAGAGATCACGTACTACACAATTTTGAAACATTAAACAGTAGTTGCTAATCAATTTTCAGTTGACTAGAAATATTGCTAATCAAGATTAAAAAAAATAAAATGTTCCCTGAATACAATACGAACATCAAGGTGAGACTATTTTAAAACTTTGTATACAAATCAGTGTTTTAAAAACTTTAAAGTTAATTCTGGGTGGAATTTAACAGATTATACCACATTTCTGTTACCAAATCGTCGACTTCAGATGATTACACTCCACCAATATTCGATATTGCCCAGGAAGAAAGCATTCTTGAATTGAGGTCAAACCAAGAAGAAACAGACAGTAGGGTTGTTCTCTACTGCATCTATGCTGCAGAACAGGGATACCAGTATGCAAGGGTCAGGAGTTCAGACAGTGACATATTCTGGATCTTTCTCTATCATACCAGGGAAATAGACATTACTATCCTCTTCGATACAGGTCATGGCAACAAGAATCACCGTATTAACATTACAAATCTTTCTAAAAACTGAACAGAGCAAATGTGTGAGGCGATGCTGGCACTATATGCATTTACCGGTTGTGATTCAGTCAGCTCTTTCATGGGTATTGGAAAGATTAAACCTCTCAAGTTGTTACTGAAATCACCTGCACACTGTGATGCCCTGAAGCATTTGGGAGATGACTGGAATGTTGATGATGATCTTCTGATCGCATGTGAAAAGTTCACCTGTGCACTGTATGGGAAATTAAAGTTGGAGAGTGTAGATGAGGTGCGGCACTTGATGCTCAAGTCAATGTGTGATGGGGATATTTCAGTTGACACTACCATTGACCTGGCTAGATTTCCTCAGACAAGAATATGGAAAATGACAAATGTTCCCATATATGAGATCCCCAAACCCTGAGAAGGACATGGATAGAAAGAGAACGGCAAATCACTCTGGTGTGAAGATGAAATGATCTTACCACACAAACTAATTAATGTGCTGGAGAGAGATGCAACAAAACTGGAGGAATCTGATGATGAAACAAGAGAATAGAAATATGCTGCAGATAGTAGTACAGATAGCTCCTCTGATGAGGACTAAAACAGTAAAAGTGAAAAGTGTGATAATGGACATTATATTTTACTGTGGGCATTCAGGGAAAGGACATTATTAGCACATTGGATTGTGTAAATAAATGTTATCTAAAGCTTTAGAGATTCCCTATGATATGTGTTCCTACTGAGACTACGATAAGAAACAGGTGCTTATAAACCTCTTTCAAAAACTAAAATAGTGTCCAGTTTAACTTATTCATCTAAAAATATTGACAAAGAAGACATCCAGGAGGGGAAAAAGTGACGCGTTTTCTTTTTCCATTTTGCCACCTCCATATCTTGGGCAATTTCTACTGCTTTAAAGCCAGTATTGTTTTTCATCAAAAAAACATTGATCGTGACACTTTATTCTTTGGGTACATGTATTAAAATTTCACCAGTTACATAATAAATAAGAAAATAGTGGTCCCAGTGAATGCTGAGGGGTGCATGGTGGGTCCTCCTGGCCCCCGGACTATACCCAAAACATTTCAATACCTTAGAAATTGTTATGACGTGCTCAGAGATGCAATTTCAATCATGTTTTAACAGCCATGAATAAAGTTTGCTTACAGTTTTCTTCTATGAGTCAACTTAAAAAATATTTTTTAATCTTAATAATTAGGTGTTAATTTTATTTTGTTTTGATTCGTTATACCAACTTTCTGGCTCTTGTCCTGGAAAGGAAGCTGAAGGTTCAGACAGTGAGAAGTCACTGTTCGTCCATTTTCACTACTCTCACGCAGTGTGGATGTCCAGATTTCTCTACGAATCTGGTGTTGCATGACTTTCTGAAGTCCTTGCAGAGCACAGTTGAGAGCAGGGGTGGGGAAAAATAAAATTGTCAATTGGTCCCACGTAATGTCATCACTACCGGAGGGGAGGGGGAGAGGGAAAAGAAGAAAGGAATACAAATAATAATTATAAAATCATTTAAAAGGTAATATTTGCCAAATAGTGTTTTAAAAAAGATCATAGTGGCATTGTATATTTTTATCTTGAATCATGAACGCGAAACGATAAACATCAATTAAAACATGAAAGAAAAAAACTGATTACATCACTGATGTCATCAGGGAAAAAAACAAATTGTATATATTTTACATAATGGAATAAATAATATAAAAAAAGGAATAAAAGTTATGAATTTTAACTCCCATATATGTATAAAAAGTATGAGTAATTGGTACTGTGTCCTGAATATTAATAAACAATAACACCGTTGGAGCGTTTGACAGCTTGAGCTAGCACACGTTTAGACAAAACAATTAATAACATTGTCGCTGATTGGATGACATTTGACCTCTACTAGCTCTAGAGATAGCCGGTGTAGCTATTCTAACTCACTCCCACTTGTAACAAAAAAAGTGAAAACCTTTATTTTTTTATTTTAAAGTCCTTTATAATTATTGGATACACTACATTGAATAGTCAATAATACATACATTTATAGATTATTTCAGTATATTTTATGCTATTTCAAGAAGTTTGTATTTCACAAAAGCCTCTTGCCTCGGACTCGGACACTCGGCCTGATAGAGCTCCGTACACAGGTGTTGACAAGTGTTGATGGTGACCAGCTGCAAACTCTGGGTCCTCTGTTTTAATTGGAGTGTAATACCTTGGTAGCTTTCTCACCAAAAAAAAGTGTTATTGTTAATGTTTGTTTAATCTCCTGACCAGCTCAGTGGCTTTGACAAATGTCTAGCCTAGTGGCAGTGGATTCATACTACTGTAGGTCCGATTTATGGCAGACTTTAAAATCACAGACGTCTGAAACACAAGTCAGTTTGACCATTATTTATTTATTATTATTTTAAATCATGCACAAGATAACGATGTTTGGGCAGGCCGATCCAGATGACGGATAGGAATTTGTTCCGATAATAGAAACGGACAGGTGCTTCGGACCGACAAGAATGACAAAAGTGGGACTGGCAAACACACGTTTTAAAAAAATAATTTCGGTCTCAGAGATGGACAATCTGTCCCAGACCGGAAAAACACGCTTTTCCACACCCCTGGTTGAGAGGCCTTCCATTTGGCCAAAGTGGAATGTTTTTCTGGTTCTACATGCACTCAAAGGCAAGCCCTATGAGCCTTTGTAATTCACTAGTCTCCATCAGTTGAGGTGGAAAACTTTGTTTCTTATCTCACTAGTGGCGTGTCGGCATATTAGTGAGATTCATGCTTTTTTGCATAACTTAGTGTATTACAACACGGGTGGGTCTGTTACATTACGGACTGATCCTACTTTTGTGGCTAAGAACCAGGTGCCAAGGGAAGAGTTTCCTCTATCAATCGTTCAGAGTTCATC
>NW_024535152.1:0-10311 GCF_016097555.1 Gigantopelta aegis
TGTTGTTGGTCATCTTGAATTCTGGAAATAGTAAAAAAAATGCTCCGTAGCAAGTGAATGCATGAATTGAATTCGTTACGCCTAGAAAACCCTGTATTTGAAGTAAAAATATTTTTTGGGTAAAATAGAATGTAAAAAATTGCCATGTTTTACTCCTAACGGCCATTTTCGTGGCCATCTTGGACTTAAATGATGATGCAATATCTCAGTTAGCATCTGTTGTAAATGAATTCCTCGATGAATACTAAAAACCCTCAATCCCTAACACCACAATATTACTATAGTTAATGTAAAATGAGATAAATTTAAATGTTCTTCTTCTATAGTGGTGGCCATTTTAGATGTAAAATGTTTTGCAATGTCTTGATTATGAATCCTCTGACCCCTAAAACACCGTCACGAACATCAATAGTTTCGTCATAGTTGATAACGTATTGGCGATTGTTTCCAGGTCAGTTTTGACGACCATCTTAGATGCCATCTTGAAAACTCCAAATTACACTTCTCATATCTCATATCCTTAATCACTCTCAGCACTTACAAAACATGCAGAAACCACCAAAGAACACTGTGAGTACCGATCTACAAGGTTTATAAGTGCTTTAGTAGACATTACAGCACGGATTTCTCGGATTTTATGACCTCCCGAATAATAAATGTTAAAAGTGCCATAACTAGGTAAATCTACCCTATTGGGAAGTTCACCATGCATTTTTGTTTTGTCCTAGGGTGTGCAAAAATAATTATAGCAGTTTTCTTTGGGGCCCTCAGATGGTATCAATGTTTGGTTTGGCTCAAGGACATGCAACAAATTCCTTGGTGTTCGGTATGACCGTCCTCGGTAGTGTCGTGGTTAAGTCATCGGACAAAAGGCTGGTAGGTGCAGGGTTTTAACGAGGCCACATTGTGTCTACAGCCATGTTGTTGGTCATCTTGAATTCTGGAAATAGTAAAAAAAATGCTCCGTAGCAAGTGAATGCATGAATTGAATTCGTTACGCCTAGAAAACCCTGTATTTGAAGTAAAAATATTTTTTGGGTAAAATAGAATGTAAAAAATTGCCATGTTTTACTCCTAACGGCCATTTTCGTGGCCATCTTGGACTTAAATGATGATGCAATATCTCAGTTAGCATCTGTTGTAAATGAATTCCTCGATGAATACTAAAAACCCTCAATCCCTAACACCACAATATTACTATAGTTAATGTAAAATGAGATAAATTTAAATGTTCTTCTTCTATAGTGGTGGCCATTTTAGATGTAAAATGTTTTGCAATGTCTTGATTATGAATCCTCTGACCCCTAAAACACCGTCACGAACATCAATAGTTTCGTCATAGTTGATAACGTATTGGCGATTGTTTCCAGGTCAGTTTTGACGACCATCTTAGATGCCATCTTGAAAACTCCAAATTACACTTCTCATATCCTTAATCACTCAGCACTTACAAAACATGCAGAAACCACCAAAGAACACTGTGAGTACCGATCTACAAGGTTTATAAGTGCTTTAGTAGACATTACAGCACGGATTTCTCGGATTTTATGACCTCCCGAATAATAAATGTTAAAAGTGCCATAACTAGGTAAATCTACCCTATTGGGAAGTTCACCATGCATTTTTGTTTTGTCCTAGGGTGTGCAAAAATAATTATAGCAGTTTTCTTTGGGGCCCTCAGATGGTATCAATGTTTGGTTTGGCTCAAGGACATGCAACAAATTCCTTGGTGTTCGGTATGACCGTCCTCGGTAGTGTCGTGGTTAAGTCATCGGACAAAAGGCTGGTAGGTGCAGGGTTTTAACGAGGCCACATTGTGTCTACAGCCATGTTGTTGGTCATCTTGAATTCTGGAAATAGTAAAAAAAATGCTCCGTAGCAAGTGAATGCATGAATTGAATTCGTTACGCCTAGAAAACCCTGTATTTGAAGTAAAAATATTTTTTGGGTAAAATAGAATGTAAAAAATTGCCATGTTTTACTCCTAACGGCCATTTTCGTGGCCATCTTGGACTTAAATGATGATGCAATATCTCAGTTAGCATCTGTTGTAAATGAATTCCTCGATGAATACTAAAAACCCTCAATCCCTAACACCACAATATTACTATAGTTAATGTAAAATGAGATAAATTTAAATGTTCTTCTTCTATAGTGGTGGCCATTTTAGATGTAAAATGTTTTGCAATGTCTTGATTATGAATCCTCTGACCCCTAAAACACCGTCACGAACATCAATAGTTTCGTCATAGTTGATAACGTATTGGCGATTGTTTCCAGGTCAGTTTTGACGACCATCTTAGATGCCATCTTGAAAACTCCAAATTACACTTCTCATATCCTTAATCACTCAGCACTTACAAAACATGCAGAAACCACCAAAGAACACTGTGAGTACCGATCTACAAGGTTTATAAGTGCTTTAGTAGACATTACAGCACGGATTTCTCGGATTTTATGACCTCCCGAATAATAAATGTTAAAAGTGCCATAACTAGGTAAATCTACCCTATTGGGAAGTTCACCATGCATTTTTGTTTTGTCCTAGGGTGTGCAAAAATAATTATAGCAGTTTTCTTTGGGGCCCTCAGATGGTATCAATGTTTGGTTTGGCTCAAGGACATGCAACAAATTCCTTGGTGTTCGGTATGACCGTCCTCGGTAGTGTCGTGGTTAAGTCATCGGACAAAAGGCTGGTAGGTGCAGGGTTTTAACGAGGCCACATTGTGTCTACAGCCATGTTGTTGGTCATCTTGAATTCTGGAAATAGTAAAAAAAATGCTCCGTAGCAAGTGAATGCATGAATTGAATTCGTTACGCCTAGAAAACCCTGTATTTGAAGTAAAAATATTTTTTGGGTAAAATAGAATGTAAAAAATTGCCATGTTTTACTCCTAACGGCCATTTTCGTGGCCATCTTGGACTTAAATGATGATGCAATATCTCAGTTAGCATCTGTTGTAAATGAATTCCTCGATGAATACTAAAAACCCTCAATCCCTAACACCACAATATTACTATAGTTAATGTAAAATGAGATAAATTTAAATGTTCTTCTTCTATAGTGGTGGCCATTTTAGATGTAAAATGTTTTGCAATGTCTTGATTATGAATCCTCTGACCCCTAAAACACCGTCACGAACATCAATAGTTTCGTCATAGTTGATAACGTATTGGCGATTGTTTCCAGGTCAGTTTTGACGACCATCTTAGATGCCATCTTGAAAACTCCAAATTACACTTCTCATATCCTTAATCACTCAGCACTTACAAAACATGCAGAAACCACCAAAGAACACTGTGAGTACCGATCTACAAGGTTTATAAGTGCTTTAGTAGACATTACAGCACGGATTTCTCGGATTTTATGACCTCCCGAATAATAAATGTTAAAAGTGCCATAACTAGGTAAATCTACCCTATTGGGAAGTTCACCATGCATTTTTGTTTTGTCCTAGGGTGTGCAAAAATAATTATAGCAGTTTTCTTTGGGGCCCTCAGATGGTATCAATGTTTGGTTTGGCTCAAGGACATGCAACAAATTCCTTGGTGTTCGGTATGACCGTCCTCGGTAGTGTCGTGGTTAAGTCATCGGACAAAAGGCTGGTAGGTGCAGGGTTTTAACGAGGCCACATTGTGTCTACAGCCATGTTGTTGGTCATCTTGAATTCTGGAAATAGTAAAAAAAATGCTCTGTAGCAAGTGAATGCATGAATTGAATTCGTTACGCCTAGAAAACCCTGTATTTGAAGTAAAAATATTTTTTGGGTAAAATAGAATGTAAAAATTGCCATGTTTTACTCCTAACGGCCATTTTCGTGGCCATCTTGGACTTAAATGATGATGCAATATCTCATTTAGCATCTGTTGTAAATGAATTCCTCGATGAATACTAAAAACCCTCAATCCCTAACACCACAATATTACTATAGTTAATGTAAAATGAGATAAATTTAAATGTTCTTCTTCTATAGTGGTGGCCATTTTAGATGTAAAATGTTTTGCAATGTCTTGATTATGAATCCTCTGACCCCTAAAACACCGTCACGAACATCAATAGTTTCGTCATAGTTGATAACGTATTGGCGATTGTTTCCAGGTCAGTTTTGACGACCATCTTAGATGCCATCTTGAAAACTCCAAATTACACTTCTCATATCCTTAATCACTCAGCACTTACAAAACATGCAGAAACCACCAAAGAACACTGTGAGTACCGATCTACAAGGTTTATAAGTGCTTTAGTAGACATTACAGCACGGATTTCTCGGATTTTATGACCTCCCGAATAATAAATGTTAAAAGTGCCATAACTAGGTAAATCTACCCTATTGGGAAGTTCACCATGCATTTTTGTTTTGTCCTAGGGTGTGCAAAAATAATTATAGCAGTTTTCTTTGGGGCCCTCAGATGGTATCAATGTTTGGTTTGGCTCAAGGACATGCAACAAATTCCTTGGTGTTCGGTATGACCGTCCTCGGTAGTGTCGTGGTTAAGTCATCGGACAAAGGCTGGTAGGTGCAGGGTTTTAACGAGGCCACATTGTGTCTACAGCCATGTTGTTGGTCATCTTGAATTCTGGAAATAGTAAAAAAAATGCTCCGTAGCAAGTGAATGCATGAATTGAATTCGTTACGCCTAGAAAACCCTGTATTTGAAGTAAAAATATTTTTTGGGTAAAATAGAATGTAAAAAATTGCCATGTTTTACTCCTAACGGCCATTTTCGTGGCCATCTTGGACTTAAATGATGATGCAATATCTCAGTTAGCATCTGTTGTAAATGAATTCCTCGATGAATACTAAAAACCCTCAATCCCTAACACCACAATATTACTATAGTTAATGTAAAATGAGATAAATTTAAATGTTCTTCTTCTATAGTGGTGGCCATTTTAGATGTAAAATGTTTTGCAATGTCTTGATTATGAATCCTCTGACCCCTAAAACACCGTCACGAACATCAATAGTTTCGTCATAGTTGATAACGTATTGGCGATTGTTTCCAGGTCAGTTTTGACGACCATCTTAGATGCCATCTTGAAAACTCCAAATTACACTTCTCATATCCTTAATCACTCAGCACTTACAAAACATGCAGAAACCACCAAAGAACACTGTGAGTACCGATCTACAAGGTTTATAAGTGCTTTAGTAGACATTACAGCACGGATTTCTCGGATTTTATGACCTCCCGAATAATAAATGTTAAAAGTGCCATAACTAGGTAAATCTACCCTATTGGGAAGTTCACCATGCATTTTTGTTTTGTCCTAGGGTGTGCAAAAATAATTATAGCAGTTTTCTTTGGGGCCCTCAGATGGTATCAATGTTTGGTTTGGCTCAAGGACATGCAACAAATTCCTTGGTGTTCGGTATGACCGTCCTCGGTAGTGTCGTGGTTAAGTCATCGGACAAAAGGCTGGTAGGTGCAGGGTTTTAACGAGGCCACATTGTGTCTACAGCCATGTTGTTGGTCATCTTGAATTCTGGAAATAGTAAAAAAAATGCTCCGTAGCAAGTGAATGCATGAATTGAATTCGTTACGCCTAGAAAACCCTGTATTTGAAGTAAAAATATTTTTTGGGTAAAATAGAATGTAAAAAATTGCCATGTTTTACTCCTAACGGCCATTTTCGTGGCCATCTTGGACTTAAATGATGATGCAATATCTCAGTTAGCATCTGTTGTAAATGAATTCCTCGATGAATACTAAAAACCCTCAATCCCTAACACCACAATATTACTATAGTTAATGTAAAATGAGATAAATTTAAATGTTCTTCTTCTATAGTGGTGGCCATTTTAGATGTAAAATGTTTTGCAATGTCTTGATTATGAATCCTCTGACCCCTAAAACACCGTCACGAACATCAATAGTTTCGTCATAGTTGATAACGTATTGGCGATTGTTTCCAGGTCAGTTTTGACGACCATCTTAGATGCCATCTTGAAAACTCCAAATTACACTTCTCATATCCTTAATCACTCAGCACTTACAAAACATGCAGAAAACCACCAAAGAACACTGTGAGTACCGATCTACAAGGTTTATAAGTGCTTTAGTAGACATTACAGCACGGATTTCTCGGATTTTATGACCTCCCGAATAATAAATGTTAAAAGTGCCATAACTAGGTAAATCTACCCTATTGGGAAGTTCACCATGCATTTTTGTTTTGTCCTAGGGTGTGCAAAAATAATTATAGCAGTTTTCTTTGGGGCCCTCAGATGGTATCAATGTTTGGTTTGGCTCAAGGACATGCAACAAATTCCTTGGTGTTCGGTATGACCGTCCTCGGTAGTGTCGTGGTTAAGTCATCGGACAAAAGGCTGGTAGGTGCAGGGTTTTAACGAGGCCACATTGTGTCTACAGCCATGTTGTTGGTCATCTTGAATTCTGGAAATAGTAAAAAAAATGCTCCGTAGCAAGTGAATGCATGAATTGAATTCGTTACGCCTAGAAAACCCTGTATTTGAAGTAAAAATATTTTTTGGGTAAAATAGAATGTAAAAAATTGCCATGTTTTACTCCTAACGGCCATTTTCGTGGCCATCTTGGACTTAAATGATGATGCAATATCTCAGTTAGCATCTGTTGTAAATGAATTCCTCGATGAATACTAAAAACCCTCAATCCCTAACACCACAATATTACTATAGTTAATGTAAAATGAGATAAATTTAAATGTTCTTCTTCTATAGTGGTGGCCATTTTAGATGTAAAATGTTTTGCAATGTCTTGATTATGAATCCTCTGACCCCTAAAACACCGTCACGAACATCAATAGTTTCGTCATAGTTGATAACGTATTGGCGATTGTTTCCAGGTCAGTTTTGACGACCATCTTAGATGCCATCTTGAAAACTCCAAATTACACTTCTCATATCCTTAATCACTCAGCACTTACAAAACATGCAGAAACCACCAAAGAACACTGTGAGTACCGATCTACAAGGTTTATAAGTGCTTTAGTAGACATTACAGCACGGATTTCTCGGATTTTATGACCTCCCGAATAATAAATGTTAAAAGTGCCATAACTAGGTAAATCTACCCTATTGGGAAGTTCACCATGCATTTTTGTTTTGTCCTAGGGTGTGCAAAAATAATTATAGCAGTTTTCTTTGGGGCCCTCAGATGGTATCAATGTTTGGTTTGGCTCAAGGACATGCAACAAATTCCTTGGTGTTCGGTATGACCGTCCTCGGTAGTGTCGTGGTTAAGTCATCGGTATAAAAAATATTATGATTTTGTCATTTTATTTAATTAAACTATACTGGTTGATTAATTAGCCATGACTCGATCATGCAAGTTCACAATGACCTTGACCTTGACAATAATCTCTGTACATGGCTCTGAATGGAGTTTGAATCAAAGTTAGCACTGAAGAAAAGTTGGTTTTGGCCTATAATTCATACTGTAAAGATTTCAATAATTTCTTTTTACATGGTATTTCACTTGCCATATACAACTGCTCTTAAATATGGTATTATATATAGGCAACCTGAACTAAGATTTTAATAGCAATTTATTTTTATATTAAAAATAGCATGTGCCAATAGTGGGTTAATGTCTTTAGTTTCCATTAACATTGTTAATTTTTTATGTATGAAATTCTGAAAACTCAAATTTGTAAAGAAGTTGATTTTTATTGTCATTTTGACATATTTATAGGGTGCTAAGTTATATTTTAGACAAATTTGTAGTTTTATGCAAAATTTAAAGTAAATTTGAAGAAAAACTTTACCAAAAACATAATTAAATTTGTTGTCACTATTGTGCCTTCTGTTCTTATTTGTACATAACAATAAGGTTGTTAAACATATACTTAGATCTCCAGATCATTTTTTTTTTTTTAATAATCACTTAGTTAGCTCTCATGAAAGCATTTTGAGTTTATACTAGATTCAGAACCAATTTTTTCAGATTTTGATTATCTGCCTTGGATTAAGTTGATAATTTATTTTATTGTTAAAGCTGTATTACCTAATGTTACTAGCTAAATAAATGCTGGATTACAGATTGTAGGAATACATCTAATGTACATATTGTATTCATCCGGATTAGAAAATAATGCAAGAAAATAAATGTTCGGGTAATTTTGTCATTTAAAAACAGTTTTTTTCAGTAATTAATCAAAAATAAATGTGTTAAAGCTGCATGATTATTCCAGATATCACAACTATTAAAACCTCCAACTACAGTAGGCTATAAATAAAATATAGTCAGGAATATTGGTGGCTGCCAATGGTTTTGATGGTTCATTATGAAAATCAGCATGGCCGATGGATTTGAAATTCCCACACCTGGTAACTTGAAGACACCCACACCCAGCATACAGGATTTCCTCCCAACACTAATGTTCAGGACATTAAGTCATTACTTCATACAGGTACAGTCATCTTTGTGTTTCCTTCCTCAGACAGTGTATTTTTTTAATACTGATATTTCTTTGATGTGCCTGTTAAGGTCTTCATAATCTAGGGGTCAGTCAAGTGCATGTGTTTTAATGGCATTCTTTAAAGGGGTAGAGGTACTCTGACTATCTTTGTTGTCTCTACATATATACCTGAGTACACACACCCAACTGAAAGTAAATATCTTCAGGAGTTTTATTTTAAAACATTTTGTTGTTTAATATGACATATTGCATTTGTACAAAACTATATGCAATATATATGCTTTTGAGGTGTACATTATATTAGGTTGCACTGTAGAAACAACACTTTCAGTGAGGTTGTCAGTTTATGTTAGAATACACCAGATCCTGGTTGTCATAAAGACACATAGCTGGACACTTTTTGAAAAATGTATGTTATCAGTATAGGTAGTACTATACCAAATAACTTCCGGCTGGGTCAAAGTTCGAGGTGCACCGAACTTTTGATAGAGAAGTGAACACCACAAGTCCTGTGATTGGTTATAAATGTGAGTGTGTTGGTTGTAAAAAATAATAGTTTCATCTGGGTAAAATAAATGTGCAATTTTATTTCATCTAGTACCAATGTGTCAAGTAGCCTTGTGCTTGAAACATGTATGGGGTACCTGTAAAAAAAAGTACTCAAATTTTGTGCGAAACTAGGGTAGTCATAGACGCTACCCGTTATCTCAGAAACGAGCAGCTTGACCCCCATTTTTTTCTGATTCACTTTAAGTGTAAGAGGTGGTAGTATTTATATCCGTGGCGTTTATGTCGGTTGATACGTTGCAGGTAGGAGTTTTAGCCGCATATGTTACTATTGTCGTCTATGGGATTTGATTTGGTAGTATACACCCTATAAACTAACCCATTGCCATAGACAGATAGGCCAGATAGCTGACGTGTGTGCCTAGAACAGCGTGTATGAGTCTTAATTGGATATAAACACGAAAATAAGACAAAATGAAATTAAATTGAAAGGTGTTCGGTAGTAGTGGCAAAGTAGAGGTAGTAGTAATAGGCTATGTGAACAAATGGCTTTCTCCACTTTACCCCCATCCCCCTCTCTGTCTCTCTGTCTCTGTCTCTGTCTCTCTCTCTCTCTCTCTCTCTCTCTCTCTCTCTCTCTCTCTCTCTCTCTCTCTCTCTCTCTCTGTCTCTCTCTCCCTCGCGCGCTCTCTCTGTCTGTCTCTCTCCCACCCTCTCTCTCTCTCTGTCTGTCTCTTTGTCTCTCTCTCCTTTGCGCTCTCTGTCTCTCTCTCTCTCTCTCTCTCTCTCTCTCTCTCTCTCTCTCTCTCTCTCTCTCTCTCTCGCACTCTCTCTCTGTCTCTCTCTCTGTCTGTCTCTCTCTCTGTCTGTCTCTCTGTCTCTCTCTCTCCTTCGCGCTCTCTCTCTCTCTCTCTCTCTCTCTCTCTCTCTCTCTCTCTCTCTCTCTCTCTCTCTCTCTCTCTCTCTCTCTCTCTCTCTCTCTCTCTCTCTCTCTCTCGCTGTATCTCTTTCTGCTAATTAAAATTATGACATAAACAGTCGTGGTTTACAAATGTTTTGGGTGTGTCATTAGAAAAATATTATTTTCTTTTCTATTGGTTGTGTAAGAACTGACTTAAATGACTCAACGAGGAACCATGTTTACAAAACATTGAGATCCAGACTCATGATTTTAGATGAATTTCCAGACTGTAACTACATATGAAATACAATATAAAAGTACATACGCCATAGCTCAGTCGGATGAGTGCTTTCTTGAGGTGCTTGTGACGCACGTTCGAACCACCAAGGTGGATCCAATAAACTGTAGTTTTTGTCTCCTTTCATCCAGTGCACCGCAACTGGTCAAAGGCCGTGGTATGTGCTTTCCTGTCTGTGGAAAAGCGCATACAAAAGATCCC
>NW_024535153.1:0-15028 GCF_016097555.1 Gigantopelta aegis
GTATGACATCCACAAAACATTATGTTCATAAAGAGCATCAGTTATATACAGCAGGCCATCAGTATGACATCCACAAAACATTATGTTCATAAATAGCATCAGTTATATACAGCAGGCCATCAGTATGACATCCACAAAACATTATGTTCATAAAGAGCATCAGTTATATACACAAAACAGCATAAAGAGCATCAGTTATATACAGCAGGCCATCAGTATGACATCCACAAAACATTATATTCATGAACAGCATCAGTTATATACAGCAGGCCATCAGTATGACATCCACAAAACATTATATTCATGAACAGCATCAATGCTACAACAAAGTGGAAAATCAACAGTTCATCAGAACAACATTCAGTGTACAAGACCAATTTAACATAAACAGCAGATAATAAACTTGTGCCACCAAAATATACATAATACAATTAATATACTGCAGGGCATCAACATGTTATTAGCATATAAATGAAACAAACCTGTATCTGCACAAATATGACAAAAAAGCTAATTTAAAACAATCAATATTTTCCAATTTTAAGTCATGTTTGTGTAAAAAAAAACCCACCCAAAAACATTACAATATTCAGTATAAAAGAATTTCATATCAATATTAATTTCAACTTCAATAAGTCAACAGTGGTGTCAGTATATACTCAAGTAATGATTACTAACTGTATCATTAAAATACACTAATTACACACGAATGGCATGTTAATTGACAGAAACATAACAGTATTAATTAACATTCAATATTATTTCTTTAAAAACCTGTGAACTGCAGTTACATGCAGGTACTATTCTTTAAACAGCAGCATCAGATGGGTGTCGTTTAAAAACACCAACAGCTTGGAGATGTCAATGAAAAACAGATTTAAAAAATAAAGAAACAAAAACTATTAAGCATTGTTAAAATAAATACCAATGTGTCAGCAATGATCAGAAACATAATCATATATTGCGATATGTTGTAAGTATCAGGAAACACCATATAATAACAACATATGAGTAGCATATTTTAATAGTGGAAACTCTAGCATCTGAACATGTCAACAACAGCAGTGTTCAACACTATGTACAATGTGTTGTAAATATCAGAAACACCAAGCTATATATATCAGCATGTGATCAGCCTATTTCAAGATCAGTGTCAACATGCTATCAGAAAACACACAAGTGATAGCATAAGATCAGCATATGCACATCAACAAGAAACACAATCATATAGTATCAACACCATTTGTCATATGCTGTAAGTATCAGTAAACAGCATAACTATCAATACATTTCATTATCAGAAAACTCCAGTATCTGCATATGATCAGCACATATACCATTATGTATAATATGCTGCAACTATCAGTAAACACCATACACTATTAAAATACTGCAAACACCACTGAGTGTCAACAAATTATGAATACAACTTTAAATAATATACAAATGTGTGTATAGAGATGTTGCATCTACAAACTACAGAGCCAGTTCTCAATCCATGTGTAACCAAGAGCTTCTAGCATAAGCTTGTCTTTGCACAGATTTGTCCCAGAACATTTAACCAGCCCACCATTGATGAAGTGATGAAGTTTAGGCTTCAGGTCCTGAAAAACAAGTTAACACAAGGTCATTAAGTAATGTACTGTAAATCATGAAATTAATGCGAGCAAGTAATTAATGCGAAAAATGCGGTTAACACATCGACGCAATAATAACTTGACGCATTTTGTTTAGTCTCATTCCCAACACAAAAAATGTGCAGGATTTTACTGTGATACTTCTAAATAAAATAAAACTTTTATAATATAAAGATGAAACAAAATACTTTTTTTTTTTTTTTTTTAAACGTCTTTTTGTGAATACTTCAAGAATCTTTCTTTCGTTTCGATGTTGCCATTCTATTTCCACTTTCCTGGAATATCATAGCGGTTATATAATACAGTGATGTTCCAAATGTTTTGTTTTTATAAAGCTCATTTTGCGATGTGAGTATTTTTCAAATTTTCTTACACTTCTGGATTACTGTATACATTTAAACTATTTTGAACATTTGTAAAATTATAATCAACAAATTTTATTATTAAATATATTCCTTTAAAAATTAAACAGTAGAAAATTATATAACCGTAACCAACAATCTGTGCGTATTTCTTCAAACCATATGGCTCGACTCTATACATGGCATTTAATTTAGACTGGTCGCAAGTTGTCACTGTTGCAATATATCGCATTTGTTAACGTCTATTCCTGTGCTGCGCATCAAGTGTATAAAATCAGTCTAAAACATTTGTTAGAATAATACGTCTGCGTTCGCGTGAAATATTGTGCCCTGGTATAGTGACCCGTTTACCTTTTATTCCTACTGGTGGATTAATTAGAAGCAATCACCACACAAAAGTGCGAGGCATACCCTTAACAATAAGGTGTAGTTATACTAATTACTCTACTTTAAGTAATTAGGGCTTCCTGGTCGACCCACCATGCGATTAGCTTCAGGTTATGTAGTAGCTGTGAAAACAACTACTGACTTCTTTTAACATGAAAGATGAAGCCCAAACAATATAATAACAACACAACTGTGGTTTTTATGTGATGTGGACTTTTGCCCGACGCATTAATAAAAATATGCATTTTTTGTTCACTCATGTACAGACGCAATAATATCATGACGTATTAATTACATGATTTACAGTATGTTGTGAATTGTTTCCTGCCCTGATGGCTTATGTAACTCAATTTTGAAATATATACTAATTCTGCTGGAGGTAAATAAACCAATTTTTGCTAACATCTCCTAACGACAAACACAAGTATAAATAATATATGCAACGAAATTAATTAAAAAACCCAAGTTTTTTTCTACCATGACTATAGCTAACAAAATATTCTTACTTAATTGTCACTTGAGTCTTAGCTGTCTTAAATATGACCAAAAAAACAATTAAAATGTTATTTAAAAGAGGAGTCTATACTAACAGAAACACAAATGATATGTTCATTATTTTAATCATGTTAATAGCAGTTTTGACAGGACAGTGTTTGAGGCAAAATGGAAACCAGGAAAACTATGGATCATGTACAATTTTATTATAAACACAACTTTTTAAAACATAGTCTGGTTGTTGAATGGTTTGAACTGCACAAAAATGGCATAGAAATGATTTTGTTATCATTTGAAGCATATTTTCTGGTACTAGAACAACATATTCAAAATCTGCTAAAGTCCACTTCAGGGAATTGTTTTTAAAACTGATTGAAATTTTTGCCATATTTATAATATATATAGAGGTTATTATCAGTGTTTTTCGGTATCACCAATATCATATATTAGGAATAAAAATTGTATTATACGAGCCTATGGCGAACATAATACATTATTTTTATTCCTAATATATGATACTGATGATACCGAAACACACGACGGTAATAATATCTTTATCATATAATCTCAAGCTTAATACAACATGTTTTTGTAAACTGTACACACAACTTTTAATTCCAGTCCGCCATTACTAGATATTCAAATGATGTAAGAATATGTGGTGCGGTGTCTTTTTGAATGGAAATGATGTCAAACTCTAATGATGTCATTTTGGATGTTCTTACATCAAAATAAACTAGTTCTTAACGTTATTTGTTTTCTGAATGCTGGACAGCTTTCAGTGTAAAATTGCTATTGAAATTTTTTTATGTGATAACTGTGAATGCATACTTCAATTATGCAGTGTCACCCAAGTACATTTTCTTAGATGTTAATAAACGTAGTGCAGTGACCTTGATTAATTTACATCTAATTTGCAAAGTTATCAAATTCTTAAAGTATGCAATCTGAAAAATATCACATACTTTGATTGCACTGAAAATGTTAGATATTATATGATAAAGTACTATATGTGTATATTAAAGATGTCGCTCAGTGTGTGGAGACTAGCTACCATCTTCAAATGAATACAAAGCCTTTATACAAGTGGAACTCAGTACACAAGTCAGAATCATGATAGTAATATGCTACATCTTTTATGCTGCCCTGCTTGTTTTCAGGGGCGGATACATGTCTATGAAAGAACTGACCGGACATAAAATGGAGCCTCAGAGTATGTGTTAACTAGAATACTGGTACTAAATATGAGTGAGAGAAAATCTTGTTACAGCCCAATTCGTCATCAATGGGGTGGGTAGGCATGATCCAGGAAATATTTGTGAGGGAGGGCAAAGAGGAAAAGGGCAAAAGGGCAACCCAATATATATATAGATGTACACATGTATCTATATTTTAAACCCCCTCCATCAAAAAGGAGACACAGGAATATATTTAGGTAGGAATGGGTCCCCCTCAGATCCTTGGGGTATCCTATCCTTGATGGTCACAGGTGCGGATTTAGAGGCATCAAGTTTTATTTAACGTCACCAAACTTAACTACATTGCATTAATATTATCCCACACCCATTAAGAAATTGAGATCCGAGCCTGGTTTGGAATACTATAAGACTCCATCATATGCAATCATGTGGGATAGAAAAAGTACACCTGAGGTGGTGAAAATTTCGACTTTTTCTATCCCACGACCACATATGATGGGAGTCTTTTTCTCTCATTCATTCGGTAAATAAACCATTATTTTACACGAACAGAAAAAGATGGCTGAACAAGTAACTTTTTTTATTTGACAATTTTATTATAAATAAACTACACTATTGTATTTGCCGTGTTTGTTTCATGTGTTAAATAAAATTTAACACTACAAATTAACAAGATAACTTTTAAAATTAAGTTTTTAATAACAAAATATTAATTTGAAACTGTCTAATGACCTCACGTCACCATCTCACATTAATATGACGTCATATATTACCAACGACATCATGTTAAACACAAGCCCGTGATATCCCATGTAAAATAGAAATTTCTTACATGGCTTTCTCTCATGGGATAGCTCTGTTCCATAAACCTGAGGATAGGTGTCCTTTAAGCTGTGCCCCAAATCTATATAGTCCTTTGTGATATGGTCCTTATCTCCCCTGATAATTAGCGCTCTTTTGTTTGAAAAAACACCATAAAATCGTAAACCAAAATTGCACCCACTTCCGGAGAGGAAAGAACAATGGATGCAGACGCTCATTCTAAAACTCCTAGATCGAAGTCTGCCTATCGTCACTACTGTTGCATATGCAGTAACTATAGAGGAAAGACTGTAGATAGTAAATTAGTGGTCTTACATATTATTTTTTTAAATATAAATTATAGGCTATTTTCCATTATTGTAAGTATTAAAGTAATAGTTCTTTTTATTTATTTAAAAACGTTTTTAAAAATTATTTAATTATTGTTTGTTTTGTTCGTTAATTCTGGTTAACATCTTTTACATTCCTGGTTAAGACAAAAATAATTAGGATACCTAACCCAAATAATAATAATTTAATAATAATAAAAATACTTACAAAACAATATTATAACTATAATAGACTATGTCTATCAAATTGTCCCCATCATACTTGGTAACCCCCTTCTGTTAGGTTAGGTTACAATCTGCACTTCTTTGGCAACACTCTGTGTCGATATTCTACTAAAATAAAAATTGTCCGTACATTTATTTAGTCCATGGACGAAATATACGGTAAATACAATTTTTTGTATAGTAGACGAATTGTTCAACAACAATTTTTGGTTGTGGATGAATCATCTCGAGTTCAACAGTGGACGAAACATCCAGAGGACGAATCATCTGCATCCCAACTATGAAAACATTTTTAAAAATTTAATATAAAACAAATATACCCTAATAAAATATTTACCCACCCAAATTTGTTTTTCTGCATTTCTGCAGTAAATTCTTATTATGAATGTATGTCGGTCTATGTTTTCATTTATTTTAATTATTTACAGGTAGTGGAAAATGAGCCATCGAAAGACAAGGTAGATGCTGTATGTACAGCCGATAACTGTGATGATACTACACACATTCTATTTGGTTGTAATTTGTCAAACGAATATGCATCAGTAAGGCTGCATGATTACTGTGGACCAGTTTCAGCACACAATTTTGGCATGCATTTACATAAGAATGAACAAACATATACATTTTCTCAAACAAGTTGTTCAAGCCAGACATCAAACATAACATGTCCAAACAGATGTCAGATGATTTCAGTTTCTACTCAAACTAACTTTTCTACAACTGAAATGAAATCTGTGGGAGTGCAGGCAGCAAGACCAGATCTGATGATTGAAGATGTTGTGGAGTCGGATGAAAAATGTATGTTTTATACTGGACTACCAAATGCCGCCACATTCAACGTCTTGTTTAGTGAAATGACTGATGCTGAAAAATATACCCATAGGAAAGGGAACGGGAACAATCAAGGTCGACCTAGGATCCTTAGGCTGGTTGATGAGGTTTTTCTTGTACTTAACCGGCTTAGACTGGGGCTTCTATTGGGAGATATTGCACAGAGGTTTCACATTTCAACATCTACTTGCAGTAGCATTACCAGTCATTGGATTTCATATTTAAGTGTGAAGTGGTCAACTCTAACACCATGGCCATCACAATCTATAATTCAACAAACAATACCCAATAAATTCCGAAGAAAATACCCCAATTGTCGTGTAATAATCGATTGCACAGAAATGTTCACCCAAAACCCCCAGTCATTGAAAAACAAAAGTCTGATGTTTTCGCATTATAAGTCACATATGACTTACAAAGCCTTGTTGGGAATATAAGCCCGTCAGGTGTAATAACATTTGTCTCAGACCTTTGGGCAGGAAGTATCAGTGACAAACAGTTGACCTTGAAATGTGGTATACTGGACATTTGTCAAAGAGATGATTCCATAATGGCTGACAAGGGTTTTCTTATCTCGGACTTGACAACACCAAGAGGCATTCGGTTAATCATACCACCACTGAAATATCAACGTTTCACAAGAAGAAGAAGAAACTAGACGTATTGCAAATCTTCGAATAGATGTTGAACGAGCCATGGAACGTGTTAAGAATTTTAGAATTTTGCAAGGTGTAATACCAATTAATCTTGTACATCAAGCAACCAAAATATGGAAGATATGTGCTAGTTTATCAAATTAGTTACCACCTCTTGTTCACGATGAACATGAATGACAATTTATATGCATTTAGTATCTTTAATTTTTGTTAGTGATCATACAAACATGTACAGTGTATATTATATATTTAAACGTAATGGAATTTGATCTAGATTATATTGAAAAGAATATTGTGCCAACAGTAAAAAATCACTTTTGGAAAGACACTTTATTGGCTTGGTTGGGCATACCTTAAAACATGTAAGAACAAACTCAGTAGTGACAATGACATACATGTACAGTCTCAATTTATTTGGTATAATGATGACATTAAAATAAATAATAACTCCGTATTTTATAGAGACTGGTATGAAGCAGGGGTTAGGTATATAAATGACTTAATAGATGATGATGGTACTTTCCTGTCTTGGACAGAGAGGCCGGCCAAGGCCGGCACCTGTGCCCACGACAGGCGTGCGCTACAACAGCTTGCTCTGAATGTGCACGTAAAACCCTTTGACCTTGACCTTGATGATGGTAAATTTTATACATATGAACAATTTATTACAATTTGTAAACTAACTGGAGTGTGTTCTGTATTATGATTGGTTAATTACATTCTTTTTCCGGGATGAAATGAAAATCACACCCGGAAAGCTAATGATGTCTTTAGAAAGTGACGTCATTAGAAAGTGACGTCATTAGCAATTGGAACAGGCAAAGTTGATGATTCAAGGGTCTACAGTTAGATTGTAGTCAGGAATTTTTTTGAAGAAATGCCAAATATACAGTTCGTTCTGTAGAAAGACGATTCAGTTTACAATGGATATAACCGTATTTTGTTTTTAGATTTGCAGTGTTATTGTTTATTTAACGCCTTCAGTCAAAAATTACATTTGTGGGATCAAATAGACAATAACACCTGCAAATCTAAAACCTCCATATGGTTATCTCCTAAATACAATGTTAAAATTAATTTTATACATTACTATAGTATTTTAAGAAAGAGAGACATGTTTTATTTAACGAAACACTCAACACATTTTTTATTTACGGTTATATAGTTAAGGACCACATAGATATTGAGAGAGGAAACCTGCTGTCGCCACTTCATGGGCAACTCTTTTCGATTAGCAGCAAGGGATCTTTTATATGCACCATCCCACAGACAGGGCAGCACATACCACAGCCTTTGATATACCAAGCGGTATTGCAATATACATAAAACAATTCAAAATAGAACTAAAAAAAACCCATTCTTCCTTACAATAATTCTAAACTTAACATAAACTGCAAAGGCAGTAAAAATTATTATAATTATTTATTGCTTGGATCAAAATTAAAAAAAAAAAAAACAATTTAAAATGGGAAATAGAGCTAAACTGTCATTATTAAGAATACAATTGGAAACTTATAAATGCAATGTCGTTTCGCTGCACGGACAACACAGAATTAAGACGATTTCAGTACAAAATTATCCACAGAATATTACCAGATAACCGTTTTTTGCATACCATAGGATATATCGAGTCTCCACTTTGTTCTTTTTGTGAAGAAGAAATATCAACATTAATTCATTTATTTTTTGACTGTAGTAAAATTAATCCTATTTGGAAAGGGTTGACAGAATGGATCCTTGAAAAAACAGGTATATCAATAAATTTTACAGAAGAAAATGTAATTTTGGGTTTTAGAACAAGTAACAATGATCCAATTAATTTAATTATATTATTAACTAAGCAGATTATATTTAAGAGTCACTTGAAAAGTTATACATGTATTCCTAAAATGGAATGGATTAAAAAAGAATTAGATATATATTATAATATTACAAAAAGTGTAGCCTTTTTCAAGTGTGAATTTGTTAAATTGTGGTCAGTGTGTCACAATTTATTTAAGGAATAAATTTTATAATTTATTGTGTGTATGTATGTATGTAAATGTTTATCATATGTATGGTTATATTAACAAAAATGGTTAAATAAATAATTTAAAAAAAATATCTTTGTTCACTCGTTAAAAAAGTTGTGCAGTATTATCTATTTAACTAGAAAATAATTTCTTAAACGATAAAAACTGGGTGTCCTTTATACTGACACATATATATACACATCTGATTTTACCGTAATACAAAAAAAAGAGAGAAAAGAATAATAAAACTATAAATACAAGAACAACTCCCATATAATTGATCGTTGTTTCATAATGTACATGTACCAGTAACACATCAAATATTGTCACTAAGAAGGTTTAGGTGCATACAGTTCACGATAACAAGCTTGAAGACGTGCATTTCATTAATGTACCTAATATAGTATTTCACCATTTTTACTTGTATAGAGGTAAACCACGCTTGACTCTTTCTGAGAAAAGTTCTGGAATGAAAGCAGATTGTAGAATCTGTTTAATTTTGACAGCAAATCTTCCCAGGCATTACTGTCAAAGCATATCCTTTCCACCGAGTGCCCCTTCAGTGTCCAAATAAAAAAGTCACACCATTTCCTCTTGCAAATTGCCAGTTGTCCGAGAATTTGGAAATAGTAAATGATTTCTTTTCAGCTGCACTTTGTTCTTTACTAATTCACAAAAAAAGGTTTTGTCTTTGGCTGCTTCTGATGGTGTCATAAACCGGTATTTATACGGGCACTTAATTTCTAGAACTCCATTGTTTTCGTCAAAATGAGTACAGTGCAGAAGCCCATCAGGGCTACTTCCCAAATGGGGGAAACTAGCATTTAGTATGAGGCCACACTGATCAATTTTCATTGTTGGGGGGACTCTTCTGAATTATCCTGGCATATATCCGTCGGGCAGCAGCTTCGTGTGATGATCCCCATCGAACACTGGCAACTTGAAATTGGGAATAATTCATAACAGTCCTTAGTGTGCTGTCTGGTGGTGTTGTGTCTTTCAGTCTGTAAATTAGGCCAAAATTGGAACTGGTTAGCCGAACAGCCCAAAAAGTCATCCACAGATGGCTCTTCGACTGTCCTCTTGTCTTTTGTTCAATGATCTTGCAATCTTTTTCACAGCATTGAAGTGAAGAAAAATAATCATTGAAATGGGTTGAACATGTTTCGCTTAGCAGATTGACACTGTCGTAGTACAAAAAGTTAATGTGGTGCAAAACAGGTGCATTTGATACAGTTTTGTCCGGCTTCTTTTGGTTGTCTAAATAATTCTGGTCACATAGCAAAATTGCTGCATGTGGAGCACACTGTTTTAATTTCTGACACAAACTTGTCATATCGATTGGTTTCACTGTGTTTGAATTATCCTGTCTCTTTGTAGAAGATGTGTTGCCTGTATTAACACTTGTAGTTTTAGTAAATTTGTACTTCTTGAAACTAAATCCTGAGATTTTTTAGGACTCAAAACTTTCTTTTCCTTGGTTGTATCCATTTGCAGGTATTAGATGTTGATGCATCTAAACCAGCCTCCTTCTTTGTGCTGATATCCACGATGGCATATAACAGGGCAGCAACATGATTGCATGACTCCTTCCCTAAAATAAAATAGAAATAACTATTTACAACAAAATACCAATCATGTTATTAGGGGGCTTCTTTAGATGTTTATCTTTCAAACCCGGGGTGACATGGCTAACATAAAACATTTGTTTATAGAAGCTAAATTGTAATTTTATACATCGCCGGGTATTGACATGAATTTTATATAATGCTGTAGTAATATATTATGTGTATGTCTCAATAGTTCCATGGGGGAAAAGATATTATTTTTAATCAAAATAAGCTTATTAATATTTTCTCCAAACCAACAGTACCAATAAAGGGTGCTCCAAAAATATTTGTGTATCACATAAATTTAAAGAAAGGTTTTATTATTAAAATCTGGGATGTTTTGTTTATTTATTTTACAACTCAACGGTTAGGAATCATTCATTTGAAAAGATTGCAATCACTCCATTATTCTCAGATTTTTTTTTATTTTTAATTACATGATTAAGGTAAAGTGTTTATTCTTTTATAGTAATAATGTTTTTAGTGAATAAAAGATAAATGTACTGAACTGTATTAAAGACATACATGTACATATAAGTATATTGTTTATATAAATTGCCTTAAATGTTTTGTAAAGGATACAAATGGGTACCAGATGTTTCGCCCCCAGATAGGATGTCAGTTCGCCCCCACGAGCATAACCGGTTCGCCTCCATAAAGATACCACTGTGCTCTTTTTAATTTTATGAAACACTATATATAGAAATAAATTAATTAAACTGGTGATCATATCATCGGTGCCCTGACTGGGATGCAGACGATTCGTCCTCTGGACATTTCATCCACTAAAAATCTGCCCACTGTTGAACTCAAGATGATTCGTCCACAACCAAAAATTGTTCTTAGATAATTTGTCCACTATAAAAAAACCTTGTATTAGTTATTTACCGTATATTACGTCCACGGACTAAATAAATGTAGGGACACTTTATTTTAGTGGAATATCGACAGAGAATTGCCAGATTGTAACCTAGTAACCTAACAGCTTTGCCATACCTATATCTCTGACATCGCCAGTGGCTTTGCCCATGGCAGAAGGGGAGTACCAAGTATGATGGAGACAATTTGATAGACATAGTCTATTATAGTTATAATATTGTAATTATAATAGGGAATGGGACAATTAAAGTAAATTTATGATTATTGTAAACATTTACAAATTTATTATGACGCATATACTAGTAGTTTACTACAAAACGAAAATAATTAACCATTTCAATGGCTAAGAAATATCATTTTAGATTTATTGGTCTAAATATTGAATTGGGGTGGACAAATTGTACGGTGGACGAATTGTATGGTGGACGAATCATCTGTGGACGAAACGTCCAGAGGACAAACCGTCTGGAAAGCCCCCGACTGACTCATGATCTGTCCAAATCGTGGAAAGACAACAATCCAAGAAAAGAAAATAACACACAGATACACACACGCACACTTTAACATGCCTCTAAAGAAACAATACAAGTTATTTAAAAGTAACAAATAATTGTGAGTTGGAGGCGAACTGACTAAAATTTGGGGGCAAACTGACTGGGGGCAAAATGCTTTGGGGGCGAAATGTCATGGAATCGATACAAATGTTCACTCAGTTTCCTAAAGATGCCCTTCCCTTTTAAGTGCTGAACCTCAATGTGGTGCAGGGGTGTAACAGCTATGGTACAAAATGAATAGGGTACAAAACGACTTTTTGCAATGGTACAAAGTGACCGGGGTACAAAATGACCAGGGTACGAATTGACTGGCAACCCTTACTAGATATTAAATTGACAGATCTTACCCAGCAATGCATGTGCATCCAGCGTACACCCTTCGCCCGTTTCACAAGTTCTGATCGAGTCCCCGAGACATGGGCTCCTCTTTGTCGTAAATATTCCTTCAGATCGGGCACTTTCAACTTGTCAAGATCGCACGCTTCAAAAATTCCATTGTTAGACGCCATTGTTATCGATTGTTTTCCTCTCCGGAAATGTGTTAACAGACTAATCAATCAAGGGAGACAATTTTTCAGGGGAGGTAAGACCCTTATCGCAAAGGACTATACAGCCAACATTATATGCTTGATGTGTCCAAACAAACAAATATTTTATACAATATATCCTTTGACAGATTTGGATTCATATTCTTCATGTTGTCAACAATCTGCAGAAACTATGTCAACCATAAATAACTGATTAAGTAAACAATATATGAAGAGGTCCCTGTGCCACCTTAGTCACGAATGGTACTGGACATACAGGTACATACCTCTAGAAATCCTCATTTATCTCTCACTTCTTCCTGAAATGCCCAGTAGTTTTCTGTTTCAAAAATGGGCTAGCACTTGCACTATTAACTTTCTTCTTTTTTTCCTTCAAACACACAAAAAATAAAACAAATATGAGTATTAGACACACTAAGGATTAGTAATATGAGTATTAAACACACTAAGGATTAGTAATATGAGTATTAGACACACTAAGGATTAGTAACATGAGTATTAGACACACTAAGGATTAGTAATATGAGTATTAGACACACTAAGTATTAGTAATATGAATATTAGACACACTAAGTATTAGTAATAACCTCAATTTTGAAACTAAACTAAAATAAAGTTAAAGTTTGTTTTATTTACTGACACACCATTAGAGATACTGGATGTTGAACATTTGAACAAATTTGGACAGTCTTAGTATACTTAGTACTTAGTATTCTTACATAAGCAGCAAAGGACTGAACAGCACACACCATGACCTTTGATATGCCAGTTGTGGGGCACATGCTGGGAAGGGGAAAATCCAGTCAGAGAATGGGTGCACCGAGGTGATTTGATACAATGATACACTTCAGGCAAGAGCTGGACATAAATACTGCACATCTTGCCACAAATGTGTGCAAGTAAACACAACTTTATTGATGTTTTGCCTAATAAAAATGAGAAAACCCCACAAAACTAATACTTACCAATTCAAATATGAACATTATTTTATGTTTTTATAAAAACTGAAAATATATGAGTAAAAGTTATAAATTTGTACCCACTCAGTGGCTTTTATCAATAATTAATCGAGTAGTCAGAATTAAGATTCAGTTATAATCTTGCAGTAATTGTTGTATGAACAGAAGTTTAACAAACATACAGATAGTGACATGTCACTAGTTTCTGAGCATTTGCTCATATTTAATTTTTTTAAATTTAATAATCATCCCAGACATTCACCACATTGATTATTCTGTTGCCACTTATATATATACAGTAGAATCTCGTTGGCTCGACCTCGGAACGGTCGAACACACCACAACACCCGAAACAAAAAACTAAGTCCCGATTTTGTTTATTTGTGGTAAACCCTTATATTAACAGATGATGGGCCGAACACGCCCAGGGTCGACTATAAGCCTTCGCTCGAACTAAATTATTGGTCCTGTCTGTGTTATTAGCTAAATTTCCCTCGAACTGGTGATCCATCAAATATCAAATGGAAAAACACCGAAAAGGACCAACAATTGCTGCGCTTGTGCAGTTGGTTATTACAACCTTAGGATTAATTATTTAGACAGAACAAGCTATAAATGAATCAGAGAACTGCAACAATAGCCATGCAATCCTTTCATTACAATACTTGTCATGTTGTTTTTCAGCGGACATCGGTAATTATCATTCAAGTACAGCTAGTGTTACGGTACCTGTTAGATGAACCGTGATACCAAACAAACAATTAGTCCACAATTAGTAGCCTTGGTGTAAAGAGTTACTTTGTACACATCTACAAGACCAGTTTAAAATGAGCTGTCATCACTTCAGCAACCACACATTTAATTAATACCGACAAGGGCTTTCTCTCTGATATTTTGCTATATAACACCTTGACGAAATTTTCAAGTTTGCAGTTACTAAAATAATATGTATCTAAATGCTAACTGATGTTACAGAAATATCCGATGTTAACCGAACACTTTTTCGAGCACCGACGGAATTCGAGCCAACAGGATCCAACTGTACACACACACACACAGACACACAGACACACACACACACACACACACACACACACACACAGACGCACATGCACACGCGCGCACACACACACTCCATGACAAAGGATGTTTACAACACGAGTGCCTAAATTATATTTCCCCGAGTGTTTATTACCATTGAATTATTCTGCTAAATGAGTAAATATGTAGTCCAGTCATTGTTTACAAACTACCAACCTTTAATTCTTTGTCGGCAAAGTAATTTGTATTCATTGTAGACGAAGCAATTTGTATTCATGTAGATGTCTTGAAAAACTGATAACGCCGTTCTACAAGTGTACATATTAATAAATAACCTTTCATTATATTATATCCAACTTAATTACGTCTTTTTGGTCAAACTTATATATAAAACTAAATTTCAGGTCAGCCATTACTTGATATTCCAAATGACCTATGGATATCGGTTAAAGGATACGAACATACCCGAAAATGTAAAAATG